>NC_084952.1:2147568-2439872 GCF_949316205.1 Platichthys flesus | reverse complement strand
TCTCCATCTCTCTCCCCCCCCCCCCCCCCCCCCCCCCCCTCTCCTGTATGATGGGAGCTGACAGCTCCGGGGTCACAGCGGCTCAGGGGCGTCTCACTCAGATGAACAAGATCTCTCTTGTAGCCCGTACGACCCGAGCCGACGTGGTTCGATGCCGGCAGGAGGCAGCGGCGTGTCACGGCTTCTTCTTTATATTCAGAGCTGCAGTCGCCCGTTTCTCTCGATGTGTCTCGACAGCCTCGAGTGGACTGACCAGCAGATCGTCCCCGTGCTGCAGGACGTCCTCTGGTCCGGGTCCTCCAGCCACTGCTTCAACATGGCGTCTGTGCCTCAGCTCAGAGTTGAACCTCGTCCACGCGGTCGCTCTGTGAACGACAGGAAGTTTGGTCGTTACCTTCAAATCATGACAATTTACATTCAATAAGACAAAAGTTAACCAGGCCACTAAAGACAAACTTCTGTGTTTGAGGAGACAAACAAACTTTACAGACTTTTCTTTTCCCGTCTTTTCAAAGGTTGGATTCATTTTTTATTCCTTTCATTTACTCTCAATTCTGGCTGTTTATGTGTTTGGCGATATTGTTGCTTCGGGTTATTACTGCTCGGTGAGAGGGGGCGGAGAATGGAAAGGTCAATAATTCATCAAAAAGACACAAAGGTGCCGCTCACACACACACACACACAAACACACACACACACACACACACACGCACACACACTTTTGAAGCCTCCCAATGAAAATGTATTGACTTAAGTTTGGAATGTCATGAAATATTTTTTCATAATGACATCAGGATGGCGTGGATCTATCTATTTTATTTTTTACTCATCAGCCCGTGTTGATGTGATCTGAAGAGAAATGAATCTACACAAACTTCCCTCAAGCAGCTGAAGAACTATTCAGCCTGCAAATCTGTATTTCTTTTTTATAATCCCCTTGTTCTTGTTCCCAACTTGTAGATGACAGTTTTATTAAATCTGCAGAGGAGCTGATGTTATTGTGTGAAATTGTCTGTGTTAGTCAGGATTACACAAAAGAACTACTTCAGGGATTTGAATGAAACTCGTTCCAGACAGGGAGGAATCCATTAGGTTTCAGTTTGGAGTCTCTTTTCTCACTTTTATTGATTTCTCAGGGAATAATTCATGGATCCTGATGATGTCTGATGCTAACGAGTCGGTGCAGTTTGGTCCAGATGCAGTGAATTTAATGAGCTCTGCTGATAATACGTCATTATCAGATAAGAAACACTTGAAACACCTGAAAACAGCCGGATCTCATGATTATAGACACACTGTGTCTCAGAAATGTAAAAATAAAGATTTGTAGTTTTTCCAGAAACCAGGATCCGACCGTGAAAGAAGAACAAGAGCCAAAAGTTTCAGGCTGAGATTCTCTTCAGCTGAGTTCAGGTCTGCTGATGGTGTCAACACCGTGAACTGGGAATAATGATGCTCAGAGGAGCATCTCCCAAAGCCCGGGCATTAACTGTCCACATGGTAACAGCTGTCAAACCCCCGCCCTCCTGACACACACACACACACACACACACACACACACACACACCAGGCTATACGTCCATTGTTGCACCAATTAGCAGCTTCACAGAGTCGCTCACAGGAGGTAAACTGTGAACCTGTGTAAACATGACTTCATCTCAGGGGAAACCGGAGACGACACGTTTACATGGACACTCCGAGATGTTCACTGCTCCTCAGACAGCACAGACACTTCCTGTCCCCATCCCCGTCCCTGTCTGTCCTCAGGTTGTTCACATTAACCAACAACATCGATGCAACACATTCAATTTATCTTATATACGGAGTCTGGGACCAGTTGAATGTTTTGGTAAAAACTACATTTTCAAGAGTTCAGAAGTTATTAGTTGTATTTAGTTTCTGTCGTTCAGGGACATTTGGAACCTTTGACTTTTCGATGAATGTGTCTTTTCAAAAGCTGAAGGTTTTAAATTCACCTGGTGTCTCTCTCTCCTCTCGCTTGCTTCTCCACAGCAGGAAGCTTTTTCTGCAACACTGTGAAAAGGGAAGATTTCTTTACTACTCCTTTGGATTTAAATAAACATTACATCAGTACAGAGGTAGTTATGATGGAAAATTCCCAGTCAAGACAGATGTTGCTACACATGCAAACGGCTGAAATCTGAAATCGCAGCACAGTAATGATTGAATCCTTGTGGGTGAATGTTCAGGCTCATTATTCTCTGTGTTGTGTCGAATCGAGTCAAGATTTCAAACAGTTTCATTGGAAAAGCAGTCGGAGTAATTCAGAGAGAGAGAGAGAGAGAGAGAGCTGAGGTGGGCCGGAAAACAAAGAGATCTCGCCCCCCCACTGTGACTCCTCCTCAGTGGCCACCCGACAGGAGCCGGTAACAGGCAGGAGCGTTTGTTTATCACCTTCAGGCTCCGTGAAGCTGAGGTTTCATCACACAGGTGCAGAGACAAGTGGAGCGGCTGCTTGGTGAGATTCGTGAAAACCAGAAAGGAGAGGTCGAGTCAGAGGTCGTTTACTGGGAAGACACCAGAGAGGCTCCTCTGCCACTGGCTCTGCCCCCTCGTGCAAATACACCCACTCGTTAACAAGTAAATTCAGTTTTATTGTGTTTGTTCCACTTAGGAGGAAATAACCGGGTAATTAAATGAACAAACACAGTCCTGCAGTGGCCCAGAAGTCGTCGGTTCAATCCCCTCAAACATCACAAGGAGAAGAGGACGTTTACAATGATTTAACATCTGTTAGTGTTAAACTCTGTGGAGTGGACTGCATCACACTCATAATTCAATTAAAACTACACAACTAATGCTGATGAGAGTCAAATCCCTGAAGCACGAGTCGTTTATTATATTAATATAAATGATACAAATTAATTTAATGACTTTTTGGCCACAACATGGACATTTATCTGATTTTTCTAGGTTTTTATTGAATATGTGTTAAATAACTGAAAAGCCATTCAAACCCAGAAAGGTTAAATCACTGTTTTATACTGTTAAATATTTAATACTCAAATAAAACCAGCACTTTCTTGGCCTTGCTGCCTCAAAGTCATTATTAAAGGTGGAATATGATTTTATAAATATGTCTCCCTTGTGTGTAAAGCAGTGAATAAAAAGTCTGTGCTGTGTAAAGCAGCTTGTGACGGTTGTTGTGTAACAGTTTCTCCAGAGCGGCTCTCTGCTCAGATTTCAAAGCTTCACAGCTTCACTCTCACACGGAGGCGTTTCAGCTCAACTGAGCTCAGGAGGGAAACTTTAAAAACACTTTGACTCAAAGATAAAACATCAAGAACATAAAGTTTCTCTCAGAGAAGAAATGAACCGAGAGTCAAAGTGAACAGGGTCAAAGTGTGAGACTCATCAACGCAGAGGGGAGCTGCTTCTGCAGGTTAACACAAATCAACACAATGAATCTGTGATTAAACACAAAACTGGTTTATTTTGCATTTTCTCTTTTCAGATTTAAAGATTTTTCAGATTTGTTTCTTTGGCCGATAGAGGATTTTCCAAACTGACAGCACAGATCTAATCCACTGTGTGTGTTTGGGTTTCTGTCTGTGTGTGTGTGTTGTGTGTGTGTTTGTGTCTGAGTCCTCCATAGGGAGCTTCACTTGTTTTTTTAATTTTCCTCCAGAATTCCTCATTTTTTGCTTCATTTTCTCTGAATATATTGCAACTGAACCACAACCACAATATAAACCGGTTACATCTCTTTGTAACACACACAGTTTGTGTCTGGATTCTTCAGAACCTGATCCTCACACAGTTTCACCAGCGTTCAATCATCCTGCAGCTTCACTTGTGTATCTAGTCTCTGTCTGTCAGTCTGTCTGTACCCACGTGAGCATTGACCTCATGTGTCTGTTCTGTTCTCTCATGTTTAGTTGTTGATCACCTGTGTGTGTCCCCCCCCCCCCCGGCTAAAGAGACTATATCAGCCTGTTTTTGTGTTTCATTAAATACCCCTGCAGGTGGGTCTAGCCGTGCAGCTTCATTTGTTCACTTCCATTCTGAGAGCGAGGAGGTGAATTGAACATTTGCTGCCTGTGGAGAGGAAAACAGCAGCCGGACTTCAGGGTTCAGCTGGAGTCCACGTTTCAGACGAGAAACAAGATTCAACTGGTGCAAGAAAAAACAACAGGAGAGCGGAACAGCTCAAAACAAACCACGGTGGGGGGAAGATAATTAGATGTTTATTAAAAAAGGTTCATTAGGCTTCTGGGCTCATTCTCCTCCTGCAGGACTCACTGACCCGACACACACAGGAATACTGGGAAATATATTTCCTGAGAATAAAATCTCTTCAAGGCTTTTCAGACTTTATTAAAACAAATTGGTAAAATACTTGCCATAAAGAGTTATTTACACATGTTTAGTATTAAAATACCAAATAAATAAGCTGAACTATATGAACATAACACTTCAAAAAGAATCTTTTCACCTCAGAGTGAGTTAAATCTCCATCTGGAACTAGGGCTACGTTGAAGCACTGAATCACTCCCTTTAGCCGTCATGGGGTATGACTCAACAACAAGATGGACAATAAATATCTGTAGTTTAAGACTAGAGGTCCGGACAACAAGGTGTGTGTGGAGCAGCTGTCAGGTGTGTTTATACATCTATACAACCTCTCGCTGAGGCTGCCCAAGATCTGGAAGACATCCTGCATCGTCCCAGTGCTGCAGACGACTTCGGCCCGGTGTTTTTAATGTCACCTTTAAGAGGATCATCCCCCCCGCACCTCGGGGCACAAAGAATGGACAAATTGCACATGAATACAACTCTGATACCATCTCCATATTGCCTTTTTATTTTTTAAATAGACTTGTGTATATATAGAATCATCCCTACTTTTGTATATATTTCTATATTCACTCCACTTGAGCTGCTACTTTCTTTATTAACATCGACCTGCAGAGATGGAGAGCCCCTGTTCTCCACCATTTTAGACCTACGCATGCACGAGTTCCAAACCCACTAAGAGAAGTAAACTGAGCATCTAGTATTCATTCTATCATCATCAAGGCAGAATATTAATTCCAGCACTCTATCACAAACAAATAAATATACTGGTGTTATAGTGAGCAGCTTTAAGTAGCACTCTATATCTCCACTCAGATTTCCATGGCTGTGTCTCAACAAAGGTCAACAAAAATTCTTCAAGTTTATGTTTCCTTGAAAAACACACAAAATCTGTATAAATAATAAAAAAAATGCTATCTATATAGATATAGACATAGATATAGATATCAGTGTCTGTATATTTGTATTTGCATATGTGCAGGCACACAGGTGATTCATGTATTTTATGTAGGGATATGGCTGTGTAAACTTAATAAATGTAAAAAAATCTGTATCCACAAACATATGAGTCTGACATATGCATACCTGGAAAGCCAAGAGAACCAAACTGGTGGTGCATGCACCGGCCTAAACTGTGGTTCCATGACTCTTGCATGTGAACATCTGGAAGCGTTCTCCGGCTCTGCAGGAGGACGTATCTAAGACACTTTGTTGTGCTGCTGTGTCATTTGTGAATTTCCTCTACAGAGGATAAATGAAGGTACATCTTATCTTACCTTATCTTAAATACATCAACATGAGCAAGACATTTAGTTTTTTATCGTTTTATTTGGTGCGATACTTTCATTGTGAGGACATTATTATTTTTTATGATGGTTTGAAATCAAATTGTAAATCCCTCCATTAACCTTGACAGTCCTCACAGCAGGTGAAGAAGGTAAAGTCAGCTCAGTTGCTGGAGGATGTTGGCGCCGCTGACTTCTTCTGCCTCCTTCACAAGCACACAACATTGCAGACTCTGTCTTTTCATGCAGCCCTGTCTCCTTGGGTTCTGGATCATGGAGACCATTGGAGAGTGAGCTCAGTTCTGGGAAACATAAGGTTCATAGCATTGGAAGACCTCATCACAAGTAACCCTGAACTTCTCCAGCTCTTCTTGGAGATCGTTCTTCTTCTTCATCTCCTCCTGGAGCTCGGTTTTCAACTCCTTCATGTTGGTTGCATGACTTAGGCAGACCTCGTGATAAGAAGCTTTGAGTTTCTCCAGCTCTTCTTGGAGATCGTTCTTCTTCTTCTCCTCCTGGAGCTCGGTGTTGAGCTTCTCCTGATTGGTTGCATAACTATGGCAGACCTCGTGACAAGAATCGGCGAGATTCTCCAGCTCTTCTTGGAGAGAGCTCTTGATCCTCTTCTCCTCCTGGAGCTCACTGTTGACCTCCTCCTGGTTGGTTGTATGACTTTCGAAAACCTCGTGAAAAGAAGCTTCAAGCTTCTCCAGCTCTTCCTGGAAATCGTTATTCTTCTTCTTCTCCTCCTTGAGCTCGGTTTTCAACTTCTCCTGATTGGTTGCATGACTATGGCAGACCTCATGACAAGCTTCAAGATTCTCAAGCTCTTCTTGGAGAGAGCTCTTGATCCTCTTCTCCTCCTGGAGCTCACTGTTGACCTCCTCCTGGTTGGTTGTATGACTTTCGAAAACCTCGTGAAAAGAAGCTTCAAGCTTCTCCAGCTCTTCCTGGAAATCGTTATTCTTCTTCTTCTCCTCCTTGAGCTCGGTTTTCAACTTCTCCTGATTGGTTGCATGACTATGGCAGACCTCATGACAAGCTTCAAGATTCTCAAGCTCTTCTTGGAGATCGTTCTTCTTCATCTTCTCCTGGAGCTCGGTGTAGAACTCCTTCATGTTGGTTGCATGACTTTTGCAGACCTCGTAACAAGAAGCTTCTAGATTCTCCAGCTCTTCTTGGAGAAAGTTCTTCATCATCTTCTCCTCCTGGAGCTCTCTGTTGACCTCCTCCGGGTTGGTTGTATGACTTTCGTAGACCTCGTGAAAAGAAGCTTCAAGATTCTCCAGCTCTTCCTGGAAATTGTTATACTTCTTCTTCTCCTCTTGGAGCTCGGTTTTCAACTTCTCCAGGTTGGTTGTATGACTTTGACAGACCTCATTATAAGAAGCTTTAAGGTTCTCCAGCTCTTTTTGGACAATGTTCTTTTTCATCTTCTCCTCTTGGAGATCGCTGTTGAACATCTCCTGGTTGTTTGCATGACTTTGACAGACCTCGTGATGAGAAGTGTTGAGCGCCTCCAGCTCTTCTTGGAGATTGTTGTTCTTCTTCTCTTCCTCTTTGAGCTCGGTTTTCAACTTCTCCTCGTTGTTTGCATGTCTTTGACAGACCTTGTGAAAAGAAGCTTTGAGCCTCTCCAGCTGTTCTTGGATAGTGCTCTTCTTCTTCTTCTCCTCCTGAAGCTCACTGTTGAACTTCTCCTCGTTGTTTGCTTGTCTTTGACAGACCTCATGAAAAGAAGCTTCTAGCTTCTCCAGCTCTTCTATGAGAATGTTCTTCTTCTTCTTCTCCTCCTGGAGCTCGGTTTTCAACTTCTCCAGGTTGGTTGTATGACTTTGACAGACCTCATTATAAGAAGCTTTAAGGTTCTCCAGCTCTTTTTGGACAATGTTCTTTTTCATCTTCTCCTCTTGGAGATCAATGTTGAACACCTCCTGGTTGTTTGCATGACTTTGACAGACCTCGTGATGAGAAGTGTTGAGCGCCTCCAGCTCTTCTATGAGAATGTTCTTCTTCTTCTTCTCCTCCTGGAGCTCGGTTTTCAACTTCTCCAGGTTGGTTGTATGACTTTGACAGACCTTGTGATGAGAAGTTTTGAGCTTATCCAGCTCTTCTTGGAGAATATTCTTCTTCTTCATCTCCTCCTGGAGTTTGGTGTTGAACTTCACCTGGTTTGTTGTGTGACTTTTGCAGGCAATGTGATTAGAAGCTTTGAGATCCTCCAACTCTTCTTGGAGATGGTTATTTTTAGTCTTCTCGTCCTGGAACTCAGTGTTGAACTTCTCCTGGTTCACGATGTATGCCACCTTCAGCTCCTCGTAATCTTTCTGAAGATCTTTCATGTTCTTCCTCTTGATGGTGTTATTTACCTGAGAGGCGAGCTTTGTGGCGCTGAGTGCTTCTGGATTGCTGTACTTTTGTAACAGCTCCAGCTCTTGCCCTGTTGTCCTTTCTCGGTTCATGGACATTTCCTTCAGCTTTTTCTGTTGAAACAGCTCTCGTTTGAGCACCTCCAACTCTTGGCCCAGTTGGATCCTCCAGTTGTACTCTGTTCTGAGGTTTGCATTCTCCTCGGCCAGCAGGTCTACGAGGTAGCTTATTTGTCCAGACATACAATAGGAGTTCTGCAGAATCGTTGCCACGTTTTGGTGAAAAAAGCCGCTCATGACTGGTTTACTAGCTTGAAATAGAAAGTTATGATTATTCTGGACAGATTTCTGATTAAGTAGAAATGTATCCCTTTCGTCTTATTTTGCTATGAAGGACCTATCAATGGAACCGTTTAGATCAAGGGCATGAGCCTTCGATATATAGAACATTGAATGTATCTTTAATCTGTTTGTGATCTTAGTGAGTCCTTTTACTTTACAAGTATTTTTGGGTCTTTTTATAACCTTTATTGTTTTGTTTTTATAGGACATCGGCTTAGTTGTGAAAAGGGAACAGAGAGAAGGGGGTAGGACGTGCATAAATGGCCGCGGGTTGGAGTCTAAAGGGCGTCTGCGGGTTGAAGGCGCCGGAACATTCCATTTATTCCTTGATTTCTTTATTTTTACATGTTTCCTTTCAATGGTCATATTTCATCACAAAATGCAAAAATCTAGATTAATAATCATGGATTCCACAAGTCCCCTAAATGTTTTATTATTCTCATCAAGATCCATGAATAACTCTGTGAAATCAGTGAAAATGTAAAATAAATCTTTTGTCTCACATTGTTTAAGACAATGAAATAAAACTGTGAATCCACAATTACTGCTGGTTGGAAAAGTCTTAAATATGCAAACACATTACATACAAAGTCTTATTTATATTTAGCTATCTATTCTAATGTTCATATATATATTTGCCAATATATTGGTATATTGGATTTTTACTCCCCACTATCAACATTGGCATCTGCACCACGAGTCCACACAGGACGGGCTCTCAGGTTTTAGTTTTGGCGGACAGAGCAGGTAAATGAGTCGGTTCGGGTCTTAACCTAAACCTAAATCTAGCCCTAACCTTACACACATTTTCAAAATGATGAATCTGACCCAGGACAAACGAGAGCCCATTACATTTCCACGATGGAGGAGGCAGACAAGATTTGAGGCTCCATCATATATCTGTTTTTCAAATAATCTGTTTTCTCAATTCTTTTGACAATAATTAATTGACAGAAAAACCCATCAATGATAAGAATTTCTTTAATATATCATGTAGAGTAGCAGGGCTTCATCTGATTGGACAAATATATTGACACGCAGAGTGTGAATGCGTGGCCCATCGAACACCATCTATAGCAGTTTTTGCCCCCTACACAAACTAGGGCTTCGTTGTAGCACTAACGGGGCCGAGCCCAGGCAATTTCCAGTCTGTTGCGGTCGGTAAAGGATAAACGCTTCACTTCCTGTAGCCAGTAGGTGGCGCTGTGGTTTTAAGCTGCTGCTGTGAGCATTCACAAATGAAATGGAGGATGTAGCTCCAGGAGATGAAATCAGAGGCTGAGCACGTTAAAGGATTGTGAGGCACAGTTGCATAGAATTAGATTATTTGTGTGTTTAATGTCTTTTATTGTGTGAATATATCTCTGAAGTGTTACTTTGATGTTTGTAAACGACTTCAAACTTCTCCTGATGCGTTAACCTCTTTGATCTGCTCGTCCTCTCAGTGTCGTCATCACGAACAGATCAAAGCCTGTTGTTTACTTTACTCTGTTGTTTACTTTACTCTGTTGTTTACTTTACTCTGTTGTTTACTTTGGGGCTCCATGCAGCCGGTCATGTAGTTGCATAGCAACTGCTTGGAAGGGAAGGGAGAGTGAGTTGACCTGAGCATCGTGAGCCGCCAGCAACTCCCACCATTCCACTGGTAATGTGCAGTGTGGACCAGTTAGGAAAACCGTGGGATGCTGCAGGTTGTGTAATTAGTGGAGATAATGAATGCAATGGGAAATATGATGTAACGATATTGATCATTGGGGTTAAAGGTGAATTCAAGAACATGCACAGGATTTTAAAAAGCTTGATATTAGAAATGAATCCACTAGTGCAATAAAACACAAAGAGACAATAAAAGTTGATTTAAAACCACGTAAGTCACAAAATGTATCTGAACTAAAGGGAAAGTGTTGAATAAGAACTAAGCTCCTTTCAGCCTCATCCTTCGGTCTTCATGAGCTCATCAAGTGTCCAGGGTTGTTTTTCCATCAGTGCAGTTCGTGCCATGAGGACATGAAGCCTCCCAGCAGGACCTGTGCCAGGACGGCAGGTCCTGCTGGTTAGTGAGGCCAAGTCGTGCCCGTCTCCTCCTGCGTCCTCAGCAGCTCAGCAGGAGCGAGGAGCTGAAGAGGAGAGATGAATCGCTCAGTGATTTCTGTTCCTGAGTCTCTGTGGTTTGGTGTTCACTTGTCCTCTCGAGTTCTTGTTATTTCAGTATTCTGCCCTGTTAAGTTACCTGCTTATACCGGAGATCAAACCCTAATTCTGCCAGGTTCCCAAAGATGCTGGGAACATCAAACTGGGAGTTTAGAGAGGAGAACTGGTGTCTTAAAGAAACATGGTGGAATAGTGTTTAGTAATGCTCCAAGTTGAGTCTGCAAATTATGTCCAAAACGCAAGAGGGTGCCGCCCCCGATATTCTGGCTTCATTTTTCTATGATGAGGGAAAGTCTGCAAATTGACAATCTATATTTATAGTTATTGTTGCTTTTTGTCCTCATCAGGTTTATGCTGGAGCGTCAGGTTCCATGTGAACGTCGTCTCTGAGGAGAAGCAGATTCTGTCACAGATGAAACAAACTGGAGCTGTGAATTCAAACCACAACGACTTCCTTCACATTCAGGAAACTGTTTCCTCCACACAGTGCTCCGCTGCTCAGTTTGATGGTTTGTGAGTATTAAGGAAGTTCCTCCTAAGACCCGGAGAGCGAGAGAGGATTTGACCCGACTCACAAGCAGCGAATAAATTCTGCCTCTTTCTCTTCAGCCTTGACTCTCTAATCCTGAAGCTAATAATCTGCACCCTGGAGACTTTGATTGGTTTTCTGTTGCTGAGGGAAACTCTCTCCTGGGAGAGAAGCCTCCTCTGGGAACAAGTGGTGGAAGCATCACAGCTCAGGTCACAAGCAGCGACAGAGACGAGCAACAAGAGATTAAGAAACGAGGATCCAATCGAAAAGCTTCTCTGAATAACATCAGGACGACGGGAGCTTTGTTTCTATAATCGACAGAACGGGCGTGTTAGTGTGAACGAGTCCCGGCTGCAGAGTTTGAATGAGTTGATGTAGGTTAAAAACCAACACCCAGGATCTTTCCATTGGACTGACTGGATGTGATGTATTTAATTATCTTGTCCATGTCAGAATCATGTGCAGACACTCAGACAGACGAGTGAAGTGTTGTTGTGAACACGATATCTCACGAGCACATTGAGGGAATCTCCTCAAATTTGGTAAAAATGTTCACTTGGACGTTAATATGCAGTGATTTGATTTTGGTGGTCAAAGGTCAAGGTCTTGGTGACCTCCTGACCTGATACACATTTGAATCTTTGACCTTTGTCATACATTATTAACCCTGGAAGTTATAACTGTGACGAGCATCCAGGGGTAAAACGGATATAATGAAACTCAAAGGCGACAAACTTGAAAAATGTCGTCTGACCTAAAATAAAATATGAGAAACGTTTTGGATTATTTAAGTACACAACTCAACAAAAAAATTGGTCTAGTTGTTGTTTCGAGGTTTGAATGTGGAATTGTTACCTATTATAATATTCTCCTCCTTTGTCTTTCTCTAAAGACGCTAAAGAAAAGAGCGAGAGAGAAAAAACGACAGACGAATACCGGAGGGAAAAGTGGTTTTATAGCTTTCAAAAGACGAAACCGTCCCTTTATGACTCACTTGCTCCTGAATTGCCAGCCGGAGTCGAGCGTATATCATAACACACTTTCAAACCCGTCCTGTTTATCCACAGCGGCTCGTGAGATATCTCCCCGTGATGAGCAGATGACAGCAGTCGTGGGGAACGACGATTTCACGGGAGCCTCTTCACATGTGCTCGGCTTCAATAAGTCATCATGGTTGCATCACTTCCCTCAAGTGCTTCACACGGCGTGAAAACCGTCTCCTCGCCCGTCAGTCGCTCATCAGAGCAGCAGCCGGCTTCTCAAATAAACCAGGTCACTTCTCATTTCATCCCTAATGTTCGTTTGTTTTTTATGAAATGTTCTGATTTCCTTTTTCCCCGACACCTCCCAGAAACACAAGCAGTTACATAATCCTGCTCACACGTCTCCTCCTGTGCTTTCCTTGATTTTCCCCGCGTGAGAAACCCAGCGTGAGGATTTGCATGAGAAGCATTTCATCTGCCGCCCGTCCCCGCCCACAGTGAATCTCTGCCTCCATGATAATTA
This sequence comes from Platichthys flesus, assembly GCF_949316205.1. Taxonomy (NCBI): domain Eukaryota; kingdom Metazoa; phylum Chordata; class Actinopteri; order Pleuronectiformes; family Pleuronectidae; genus Platichthys; species Platichthys flesus. Next base: position 2,427,369 of record NC_084952.1, on the reverse strand, counting down.
CATGAGCTCACATGTGATGTGACCGGAACACGGCTTCAAATGAAAGACGTTTCCCAACACATATGGTTTCTGAATATGTTCTTTAATAACTTAATGCCGGTTGAGGCCTTTCTGTTATAAAAGAAATGGCTTTAATATAAATTCATATTCAAATACCCGAAACAGGTTTTCCGTTGCTTCACTCAGCTCTTTTGAAGCTGAAGCAGCTTTAAAACATTCACTGAGTCTCCTGAGATGCTCTGGAGATGCTCTGGAGATGCTCTGGAGATGCTCTGGAGATGCTCTGGAGATGCTCTGGAGGAGCTGTGTGTAATAACACAGTCGCTGCTGAGATGAAAACATCATGTGATAAAGGAGGACATTCTCCAGAGGGTTCACAACAAGCAAGTGGGCGTGTTGACAACATGCTAACACGCAACGCATGCAAAACTGAAAATTACAAACAAAAAAGGAAAACACATATCTCAGGATGAAGCAGATCCTAACAGATATGTGAACATGGAAAAAGATAATTCAATTTCGATTTGCATTTAGAAATGAGTCCTCGGCCGAAAAGGATAAACAATGGAGAGCAGACAGAGTGAAGAGCCGACTCTCTGCAGACGTTGTTCTGATGGAGTGACAGAGAATTTCATCACCTGTCAGACGGATGATTTGAGGCAGAATCTATAATTAACAGTCCAGAGTCAATGAGTTGTGGAAATGGACTTTCACTGTCTGACAGGTTGCACATAAAAATGGTGATTTCAGACAATCTGGTCTGTTATTTAAAATGTATGAGGACAAATCTGGACTGTTACAAAGACTGGGTCTGATCAGAGAACTCTGGTTATGGATATAACCTCTGTTGCTATGACCCTGAATATAGGAACACATAATTTAATAATCTGAGTTTAATGTTCAATCTGTTTGATCACATCCATCATCTAAATCCTTTGAGGAGGCTGGAGCTGATCCCAGAAGACTTCAGGTGGAACTGGTCCAACCTGGACAGGAAAGTACAGACACTCCTCTATACTTTAATTCAATTAGAGAACTAAAGGCACTTTTTAATTTGCAATTTCTAAAATCAGATTTTCTGTTTACTCTCCACTTTTTAAATGTAAGCAGTATGGGCAGCTCTTGTACATATTCTGTTAATAAAGAATGTGTTATAAAAACCTACTATAGAACATTCAATCAACACACCTGTTTAACTCTGATATAAACCTGTTCAGCTGTGATATCAAATATGAAAGAGAAACATTATATTCATGCTGAAGTTCCTGAGGTCTATTAAAAACTGATTCACAATGTTCATGTTCAGTAATACTGGGAACCACTGGGACGTGTTCTGGTTTCAGCTTCAACGTTATGACCAGTTACTTCTCTCACAATGTTCCAGAAACAAAGAGGAAGTCCAGTGAGGAGACAGGAGATGGCGTCCGATTGATGGGGAATGAGGAGAGTAATTGCTCTTTCCTTTCATCATGGATCAGCTCGGACTCTGAGGCTGAGGAGGATTACTCCACCTCCACAGACGCCCCCCCCCCCCCCCACGCTCACAGAGCTCGCTCCACCACATCAAACACTCCAGTTACTTTGCTCCAGAGAATAAATGCAACGCCACTGGAGGTGGGAGGATTCAGGACTCGGGTTTTACTGCTAATAAAGAGGCGAAGAGCTTTGAGTTGTTGTTGAAAAGTTTCTGTCGTAATAGAAACCAGGGTGCATTAAAAAGATCTTCACTCACTGCACATAATTCATCTTTTTTTAACTGCGGTGGCTCAACAGATTTAGTTTGTTAAAAAGTTGGGGAGACAGAGGAGAATGAGTCCCTGAGCGGAGATGTTGAGATGAAACACACAAAGACACTCGTTCCTTTTCTAACTTCAACGTCTTGATACTTCAAAAGCAGTGACTTTATAAACCTGAAAAGTAGAAGACATTTGATATATTGCAGACTGATGCTGCAGCTATGATCCGAAAAGGCTAAATGTCCCTTTTCCTTAAAAAGTGCATCATGGTCCTTTCTGACTTTGAGTTAAAGTGACGAGCAGAGACGTCAGGGGCTAAAACAGCCGCAGGTCTCGTGTGGTTTCAGCTCGTAGATCGATAATCAGTCAGGAAGCTGCAGGAGCCACAGTGAGAACATCTTCACAATAAAAGCACGTGTTTCTGTGTAGATCAGTCTGACCTCTCTGCTGAGGAAAATCCATATCACACTAATACCTCTGCTGGAGCAGGAGATCGGCTGAAACTCTTAAAGTTCCAACCCCGACTTGTGTTAATGTCCCTACAGCTTGAATATTGTGTTGTCTGCACAGCTCTTCTCACGCTTTGCAACAATATGATCTGATTTTAATTCTAATTTCCATGATTTTTCAAGTTGAATTCATCGACTCTGCAGTTTTCTGTCCCCGCTCCACATCCAAGCAGCAGCTGCCGTCCGGTGCCATCGTCTCACTTCAGATCAGTCAAGTGTCTCTTCAAGAGGCACGAGGCTGCTGCAGGAGACCAGATGGCGCCATCAGCTGGTCCCCCCCCCCCCCCCCCCCCCTCTCCGGGAGCGCGGCTCGTCCTCGCTCAGATCCTCTTTGTTGTCGTGGGACGTCAGTCAACCTGTGCCAGGACGGCCGCTTCAAAGAGAATCTCTACAGGGTGCTTCCCACTTGGAAAAACAATCCACCTCTCGATTCAGCTGCAGGAGAGGAGCTGGAGGCCGAAACCTGCCACTGCGCCCGGGCGACATTCAAGATGGAGGAGCGTGTGACAGAGGGGCCTTGATCTCGGCCTTGTTTCTGACTGCGGCTGATCAGCAGCTTGTGAGGCGTCGCTTTGCGTCCCGGCCCCCTGGTGGCAGCCGATGGCAGCGGCTCCGCACCCCCTCACATTATAAATAGGTTATTGAGCTGCTCAGCGATGTCTCCTGATATACAGCTCCCCCCACCCACCCCCGCCCCACCCCTGTGGCTTCTCCCAGGTTGTTGATATGCAAGATGTGTTCCAGAGCAGCGCTGTCAACACAACACCACACACTTCTTAAAGGCTCGGCTGACAGCAGACATCTGATTCAGACTTACTGATTTATTAAAGTGCATTTATCTAAACTCTGATATGAGCATGTTTATAGATTCTGCCTCCGTGAAGCTTTCAGGTTCAACTTCTCTTCATTTTGAAGCGTGTGGTTTTTCAGTGCTGGGAAAGAACTCATATCTTTTGAATAAATGTACATCGAGACAAAGATAACCTTCATTTAAAAAAAGGCCAAAAAATACATTGCATGAACAGACGTCATTATATTTATTGTATTTCATAATATTTTATACTATTTTGCAGCCGTGACACTTTAACTCTATCTAACTTTGTCTTAATCTAGATAATCTAGATATTTTTATTGAGAAATTATCCCATAATAACCTTTCAGTATAGACAACTACACTGTTTCCAGTGTGAGCTGTCCTGTGATTGGTCAACATCTCCCATCCTGGATCAGAGTGAGCCCTCCTATTGGCTGTTCTGCTCTAAATCAAGTAAAAAACAAAGTCAATAAATACAACATGACGTGCGTGAATCCAACGTCGTGCGCACGTATGAGGCCTGTGCATGTGCTCATCAGGTGGGCGGGGCTAATCAGGGAGAGCCTCCATCTTGAAAGGTGGAGGAGGAGACGCAACAATCAATTATCATAGTGATCTCACCCACTGCAGCTTCAACCTGTCACTGTCACACCTCTCACCACAAACTGGCTGCTCTTTGTGTGTGTCTGTGTGTGTGTATGTGTGTATGGTGTGCCTGTTAACACTAGACCTCATCTTGTGTCCCCAGGAATAAATCCCCCCCCCCCCCCCCCCCCGTTGCCTCCAGCAGTCACACGTCTGACGGCGGCTCATCACCGCAGCATCAGGGACACGGAGATATTCAGTGATGAAGGATGTTCTACATTTAGAAATATTCAGACTCAAATATGCAAAGATATTCACAGGCATAATTCTCACCTGCAGGTTGAGTGTTGAGCTTTGAGTAATCACTGGAACGGAGACTAATCCCAGCACAAAGAGAGAGAGAGAGCTTCCCTGTGAGAGCCGAGTGCATCGAGGTTTAATACAACGACAGAGCTGCTGTCAGCTGACGTCACCTCAGAGTCCTGAATCGGTTTATTGTTGTTTTTCAAAGACTAAATAAGAAAACTACACGATGCACAGTGGATTATGTGTAATTAATATCGGAAAACACTTTCTGCAGCACTGCACCAAAAGCTCATTAGAATTGAATCAGTTCTAATGATACGATACATGTAATTCAGTTCAGCAGCAACACAGCCAGAGTTTGAGCTGTGAGAAGAAGCAGTGAGGCCTCGGAGAAGAGATGTCGTACTTATGTTCTACACAAACACAAATATTCCACCTGTAACATCACCTGTGAGGGCAGAAATAATCTATTATCATAATTTTTCCACTTTTTAGGCTGTAATCAACGATTAACTGGTGCATTTGTGACAATGCACTTCTATTTGCATATTTGCACCATTGCACAAATTGCACTGTTGTTGTTTTATTTTCTCTTCAGCTGTTTTTATATATATTTAGATATATATACTTTATTTTATATTTTAAATTTTGATATAATTCTATTTTATACTATTTCTATTTTTTTTTTTTTAGGTTGTAATTACTTGAGCATTGTTAAAAGAGAGTCTGTGACTCGAGCATTTCACTGCCAGCGACTGCTTCATGTTATTGTTGTGCATTTGATAATACAAATCTTGAATCTTGAATCTTGAATGTTCAACATGTCCGCACTGCTTCAGTGTTGTAGTCGGTCAACACAGTAACAGATAGAAACTTCTTGATGGAGTGATGTGGTTCAGAGCTCAACTTTTGGAGGAGCTGGCCAATCACATCACACTGATGCAAGAGGGGCGGGGTTCAGATAGATGATGCAGGATTCATTACAGGAGGGAAAACATCTGTCCAAACGTTTCTCAAATAAGAATTATCCAAGAATAGAGTTTAAACATTTTGATAAATAAACATTTCTGAAAGGAGTTGAGATCTTACTGTGCAGCACTCGCTCCAGGGGAGAACCTCATATTGATCTAAGTCAAAGTTTAATAACTTTTAGAGCCTGAAAGTATTAATACATTTTACATTTGTTGATTTCTGTTGAGGTCTTTTCTGCTCCTGTCACGTTTCCAGCTGAGAGAGACAGACTCATTCTTAGCCAATGAAAACTTCCATTATAAGTTTTAGGAAGAAAACATGATTCTGATTTATTATAATATTCTATTTCTGCCATTAGATCCCTTTTAATCTCTCAGACACTGGACCTTTACACCTGTCGCCCTGTGTGTGTTATCAAAGACATTTTCACCTCAGGAATAAATATTCAAAAGGCAAACTTCACGCCCTCAGTGAATAATATTTTAGTTAACCTCTCTGCTTCAGTCAGGAACACCCCCGCCCCCCCGCCCGGTTCCTCGTCCTTCACCCTGAGAACGTCCACTGAGCCGCTCCAGATAACGACTTTGGTGAAATGATAGAAACGACAGCGCGCTCGTTCTTCCTCCTGTGGAGGATGTGAGTCCTGTCATAGCTCATGTCCTGGAGCGCAGCCCGGGCTGTAATGAGCGCCGGGCCTCGGTGACGGTGTTATCATCCGGATCCAGGAGCGGTGGCGGGGTGATCTAGGTCTGTGCCCCCCCCCCCCGCCCTGTTTCATCCTCACTGATGACTAATGAGGCCCCTCAGGTGAAGGAATTAGCCGGTAACTTAGGAGGAGGCAGCGACTGGTGGAAAACACCAGGATATCAATCTGGCCTCGGCTCCTTTTTGACCGGCGCCAGTTGTTTGGAGTCACATCCATGAAGCTGATTTGTCCGTGAATGAGAAGGTCATGTGTTCTTCCACATGTGGCTGCCCCCCCTTCCCCCCCTTCCCCCCTCTCATTAGCTCGACTCTCTCAAACTCTAATGAGCTTGCAGAAGGTCAGCTCACCTCTGTGGTTGTGATACAATGCTGGGACACACTTCACTGGTTCTGCTTTCTCACGCCCATGCACACTTTTACACAGGCTCACATACACTGTTACTAATGTGTGTATACCCTATACACACACACAGACACACAAACTGAGGGGCTGCAAGATAATACGAAATAAACAGTCCCACTCCTAGACGATACGAGCACATGAAACGTTCATATTATTTAATGATCATTTTAATCTTCAACAGTTTGTCCTGTTCTATTTCGTGCAAAAAAGGTTAAAGCAATAAGATAAAAACGACCTGATGACTTGAGCCTCTGAGCAAACGGTGAAGACTTGAAAGTTAGTTCATGGACATTGTGCACATTATTTTGTCAAACAGCTGAAGAGGATTTGTGAAATATCATCTTTATAATGAAGCTTTATACAGTTTCCTAAACAATCTTCAAATCAGACAAAATATATTTAAAAACTTGCGAACTAAAATTCTCAGTGGAGCTGATTGATTTCTTATTATAAACAGTGAAAATATTGAAAAACACCCAATTTTGAAATGTTAAAGTGAACAAACATTTCTGTATCTGCACCAAAATGAGATGTGTTCTTCTCTGACTCATCCCTACGCCAGATGTGGTAATCTGTCAAGTTCTTGCAAACAAACAAATAAACCAACAGTCGTCAAAATATCAGTATGACCAATATTCTCATGTTTAATCTAAACCTAAAATCCGTTTTCCTCCCTTTGCTCCTTGTAACTGTCTCTTTGGTTTTATTACTGAATGAATCTGTCTCCTGATCGACCTCTTATCTAATCGTTCAGCAGACAGAAATAAAACTTTGACAAATCAGCCGTCTCGGGGGGAAATTCATTAATGCATCTTCCTTGCTGCTGTTTCTGTCCCACAGGTGAATTCCTGTCAAGAGCACAGGCGCTTACCCAGAGTGGATCAGACCCACTCCCCCGTCCCTCAGGACCTTCTTTACTGTCCCTGAGAACCTCTTAATTGCACGAGGACCTCTGCATCGCGGGGAGACACTTTGGACAGAGACACTGGGACACTTTGGTTACATCACCACAGTGGCATCCTAATGGGCTTTTAATGAAGTTATGCCATGATTGAAAGAAACGCCCGGAGACGTCTCGGGGAAATTTGAATATGTGGCATAATGAAGTAGAGGTTTGGAGTCTGGTGCCTCATGTGAGACAGACTCACGGCTGCTGTGTGTCCTGCTCATGTGGGACACCGGGTTTTATGGCAGCAGATCCACGCTCCCCGTTAAAAGGTTTTCTCTTATGTCTCTCCACCGATGAGCCGTGAGAGGAGGTGAGATATGAAGTGAAGTGTTAATTCTCCTCAGACGTGGTTTATTTCACTCCAGAGAGCAGGAGCATGATTGGTTCTATACGTCAGAGTCACCGCCTCATTGGTCTGTGAGCACATTACGAGATGTGGACGGGGGAACACATGTTTAAGATTAATGTTAGTTTTGAAGGAGTGAATGAAGAAATAATCAAAACATACAAAATTCATTGTTCTTGATTTATATGCACATGCTGTGTTTGCATGTGCATGTCAAACCGGAATGCATCATGAAATATTTCTTCTGCCTTCAACCTTGAAATTGTGCTTCTAAGGAAATGCATTTTTAAAGAGAAGTAAAAATAGTTTTAAGAATGTAGCTGCAAATTCACTGAATATGCATTTAGCATTGAATCTGTGTGTGTGTGTGTGTGTGTGTGTGTGTGTGCGTGTGTGTGTGTGTGCGTGTGTGTGTGTCTGTGCGTGTGTGATGTGGGCGTGGCTTCCCCTGCAGGTTCTGGAGCACACCTGTCCCTCATCCTCTCATCATCAGCAGCTGTATATAAACCCTTGGTTCTCCTCCTCTCACCGTATCGTTCTGTCTGTGGTTGTGTCTGTGGTTGTGTCTGTGGTTGTGTCTGTGCTGCTGTCTCTTGCTTATCTGTTGAGTCGAACTGAAACAATATGCATCTTCAAAATGTCATGTCCTCGATGTTTGAACGTTTCATGATTTAGGTAGAGAATGAAATGAAGAAGCATTTTTCATTTCAATAAGAAGCGAATTACGGAGGAAATATCGATTACATTAGAGTGAAAAATCATTTATTATATAATAACCACAAGCTAATGCACAGTGAGTGGTTTGGTGTACGCGGTGCAGCTCGGCATGATGGGAAAGTGCAGAGTACGTACGAGCCACAGGTGAAAGGTCAGGAACTAACCACAGCTTTTATTAGAAGGAGACGCGTTCAGAATGATCTTACTTTAAAGCACCTCGATGTTTTTAAAACTTAAGTAGAAAAAAAGAACAAACTGATGAATAATTCAGAAAAATTTATAAATAAATGAATAATTTAAAAACCAAGGAAAGAAAAACAATTTTGTTTTCTTCTGTTTTAAACCAGTAAATGAGGAAGATGCCTGCAGGTCAGAAAATAACCACAACCTCACAGTGAAGAAAATACCTGATGAGCTCAGAGATGTGATAATGAATGGAACCGTTTTCTGGAGCTGCACTCGAGGTCGACGTGTGACGATGAGGGGAAATCTTCAATATAATGAAGTACCTGCCACCGAGAGTCATACACGTGTCATACGTGTTCCACATCACGTATGAGACACAGCACATGTTACTCTGGTGCTTCGGCAAACAGTGATCAGCTCGGCGTGTCTCATTTGTCTAATGTCTGCGTCCTACCAGGAAATCCTCAGGGAGCGGGAGCAGCAAATTAACGGTGTTTTCCTCCGACAGGGACCCGCATCGACTTTCCAGGCAATTATGATAAACGTGATTTATTTCTCCCCAGCTTTTAAATATGTAAAGGACTCGTGACACCGCATGTACGGAGAATAATCCCTGAATCCTCTTAATGTTTTCTCTCTGACAGGAAACATAACAAGCAGCTCGGCTCTCTTCGTATAGAACCATTAGGTGAAGCAAGACACTAAGAGACTGGGGGGGGGGGGGGGTTATATCCATTACCCGGGACATGCAGGCTCGTTGTAAATCACCAGGATCTCATCTGTTTTTCTGCCTGGATTTTATGTCCGTTACTCTGAAGAGCAGTTTTAAATTTTTTATATTATTTACAGAGAATTGATTTTCACCGAATACATAAATAAACTGTATGACATGAGTTATACATCAATAAAAAACATTTTGAAGCAGAATAAATCCTTCAGACATTCCTGATTGCCATGAATTTTGCAGCTCTTAACTAGAAAATAGCTATTTGTCGTGCTCAGAGGATGAATCCTGGTTATTATGGTTCAAATAAACCACTTGCAGTTAAAAGCCATCGGATGAAGTGAGGGAAACATTTCAATTTCCACAACAGGAACGTTTATCTGGTGAATCCTTTCGGCCATTTGGTTCATATCAGATTTACAGGACATTCTCAGTGTATGATTTACAGACGGCACCAACGTAGGAAATATCGAGTAACTTATAAACACATGATCGTCCATTTCTTAAGTGGGAGACATCAGATTGTTAACTTTGCTATAACCACATGAGGAGTGCGTTTCATTAAAGAAGAGGTCGGCGGCTCCGACACGTTTCCTGTGCTCTTGCACGGTTTTCATATTACAACAATGAACAGAAGTGTCAGTGTCAGAAACTGAGTGTGTGTGCCACTTAAAAAGGTGACAGTTCTGTGTGTTGATTGGTTCTCGTGTTAATCTGTGTGAGTCAAATCAGCTGATCGCTGCTGGAGTTAATTGAGTGAAGAACGTTTCCGTCACAGACTCATCAAGTCGTCGTTAGAGAGACTCCTCATCAGGAGAAACTCGACTCCTCATCAGGAGAAACTGGACTCCTCATCAGGAGAAACTCGACTCCTCATCAGGAGAAACTCGACTCCTCATCAGGAGAAACTCGACTCCTCATCAGGAGAAACTGGACTCGCTGAGAGGTGACAGAGGAAACGTGACATGAACAGAACTAAACTCTTATTTCAGCACAAGCACGATGACTAATGAATATTTCACCAGAGAACACGAGTCTGAGGACAATAAATCAAAAGTAACACAAAGCTTTTTCATTTTCCACCGGCACTTGACCCGATACGTTTATAATATCTGGAATAAAAATATCATGTTTTATAAATGTTTCCATGATACATTTTCTCAATTATATGGATTCTACACTTCAATTATTAAAGATGTGTTATTCAAATTGAATTAACCGAGAGCTGGTGGTAAAGTAAAATCATTTATTACAACAGCAGATTCTTTTTCCACATTATTTTAATCAGGGAGTAAATGTTACGTAAAACAACTCAGTTTAGTGGTATCAACTTTATTGGGGTGAAACATTTATAAATATCAATAATCTTGCCGAGGGGTGCCGACAGAGAGGGTTGACCACTAAAAAGGTTGGTGGTTCGATCCCCTTCTCCATTCCTAAGTGTCCTTGAGCAAATTGCTGCTGAGCTGCCAGTGTATGAATGTGTGTCATACTGTCCACTTTATCTACACAAAATATTAAGCGTTACAAGTTTAAGATTTGATCCAGAGTAAATACTAGACCCAAACAATCCTGAAGCAAAAAAGAGAATAAACTAAAAGTTACTGAAAAAGATTAAATGTTCTGATGAAAGATGAATTTCTCTCTAAATCCTGATTTTCTTTACTGCTTTTCTATAAAAGTTTAAATGTACATTTTGGAACTTCTTTCTGTCAGAAGAATATTGCAAATAAAGAAATCTAAGTAATTTACACTCTGCACAAAGGCCCGGTTTCATCTGTTCTGCTTCTGCATTCAAGGAACTAAAGTTTTTGCTGTGCAGCTGCTGGTGAATGAAAAATGGAACAAATGGTGATTCACAGAATCCCACTTCATCACCAGCGACTGTTATTTACCTCCTGCAGCAGCTGCGTGTTCAGAGAGCTCTCTTTGTTCCAGACAATATGGTTTGATGAGCGAGTCGCTCTGCAGTGGAGAGCGTAATCAGGTCCAGAGGAACTTAGCGGTGGATCTGGCAGGTTGTGACTCTGCAGGAGGAGGCGGAGCAGCACCTGGTCCGATCCATCTGGCTCTGGAGCGGGTCGTCCAAAGAAATCTGAGGGAAAGACGGAGGACGGGCCGACAGGAGCTGCCAACTTGGCGCCAGGCAGCGGCACTGCGGTGAAACACATCTGTGCGTCCATGTGGTCACTTTCTCTCCTTTAACCGACGCACACGAGGAGGGCGAGCGACAGAATTCACAAATTACAGCCCCGGCCCCAAACTAGTGGAAAAACCCTGTGTTGTTGAGCCGCATCAGGAATTAATGAAGCATTTTGAGGATTAAATATAGATGAGATGATTAATGCATCTGGTGGCTGCTTCCGAGAGAAGGCTCCATTAATTAGCCGCCACCCTGGTTAGCAAGTGCCTTGGCTGCTGGTGGGTGTGGAGCGGTGGAGGAGCGGTGGAGCCTCCAGGAGCATGATGCTTGATATCTGGAGCTTCTGTGTCGGTGAGAGATTCACAGGTCTTTGTACGAGCTGTTACTTTTCACAGGAAACAAATTAACAGGTGATAAATGAACAGTGAGGCTCAAACTTTCTACAGAGACGGGTGATTTTGTTTTTGCACAGTAAAAAAAAAACAGGATCTGTTTCTAATGAGGCTGAAACGCTCCAGATGGCTGTGGAACCCGCGGGGGGGGGGGGGGGGGGGGGGGGGGGGGTGCAAATGTTCAAGACGCTCTAGAAGGAGACTCATGAAATGTTGCATGGAGTTTGGACGTGATAACCAACAGATATGTTTACTTTATCAACAATCTATGAAAGGTAGAACCTGGGATCTAAGAGGACCGAGCTGTTAGTGACAGTGATGGTCACTTCTCGAGTCACGGCTCATGAGAACCAATCAGGAGCCAGCATTATCATTTAAAAGTGCGGTGAGATTTCAAACTAAACTGAGGATAACAACATTTACTAACTCCTCAGTTTTAAGCTCTGTCCCAAATATTATAACTTGCAACCAAACACAAACATGGATCGGCTGGAGGCACCATTCTCAGAAGCTCTCTGCAGAAAATCATCTTAAAACTGTGTGTGGTCTTATTTGAGATTCGTATGGAGAATCTGCGTCAGCGTATTCCAACAGGAAAGTCGTTGTGTTGACGTCCCAGTTGCACAAAGACCGATCCATCGTTACCACAGCCTCACACAGTCCAGATCCCTGCAGCTCATCTGAAGACCCAAAGTTTGGAAGTCGTGCGGTCGGAGCCTCAGATCATCTTGACACTTCACACGTTCCTTTTGTCAGGGAGCCGCTCGTGTATCTAACCAATCCCTGTTTCCTCCCGTGTGCACAGAGCCAACCTCTGTTGTTGTTGTTCCTTTTGTCAGGAGCCAGATCCTCTGTGTGTGTGTGTCTGTGAATCACAGGCTGGGTGGTCGGGGGGGGGGGGGACAAATGAAGGGAAACATCTCCCGCCGTTGTGTTGCCGGGCAGAATGCAATTAGAGAGAAGGTGCTGAACATAATCGGGTGTGACACATGCTAATAGCGTTTCATTTAGACAAATTTGGATGTGCAGTGTACAGGCAGGCCGGGGGGGAGGGGGGGGGGGGGTCGGACTGGATGCTACTGGAAAACAACAAGTCGTCATGTTGCTGTGCACAAACGCACAAACCCGACTTCTCTCAGTGAACCTGCTTCTCAGGGAAAATGCATTTGGTGAATCGCTGCTTCTCCTGTGTCGCTGTGAAAGCAGCAGCGTAGAGGACTGAAGCTTTTAAAAGATAAAGTTCTGAGGAATTCAGCGAGTCAACAGTAAACCGATATTAAGCCGAGAACCGATGAAGAGAGAGAGAGAGAGAGAGAGAGAGAGAGAGAGAGAGAGAGAGCAGGTTGTTTCAAAGGGCAGGCGAGCTTTCACCCGGGAGCAGGAGCAGCTGAGGCAGCAAAACAACACGTGTAATATATTCAAAGATAAAAAACATATTTCAACCAGCTCGTCTTTGACAACACGTCTGAGGAGGGAAAACACCGGATGTCAGCAGAAAGCCCAGAGCGAGGAGGAGCTGGGGGGGGAGTAAGGGCTCCCAGTATGAGTAACAACAATAAAACCAGTCATAGAAAGACCAATGTTCCCTCTGGGGTCAAAGATCCCCCCCCCCCGATCTCAAGCTTGTTGCTCCGGCAGAGAAAACAACTTTTGGTCCTCACAGTATAAATGTACTATTTGATCTAAACTACGACTGACACATGGAAAAAAATTCACTGGTTTTCATTTCTTACATAACATCACACACACTTCTGAAACACACGAGAGAAATTAAACACATTTATACTTGGGCTCTTTCAGGGAAAAGAAGCAAATACACATTTTTAGCACAACAACCGTTTTTTTAAGACTAAATATACAAACACGTAAAAAACTATAAGAAAGAAGAAAACACAGAATAAAACACTAGAATCACAACATGTTCCTTTTTAATCGATTTTCTGTTTCCAATGAAACTATCAAACATCAACACACGAGACAAAACACGACTTTATTAAAAAACGACTTTAGCTTTTAAAGCCTGTTTCTCTGGTGGAGAAGCATCCGGAGCACGAAGAGCTTCATCAACAACAAACAGTGAAAACAACACAACTCACACTAAACAGCCTCCGTCACGAAGCATGAAAACAACACAACAGGACCCGGTCGTCAACACACACAGAGACGTTTCCTCTGCACTAAATGTTTCTGTCTCTGCTCCAATCAGCCGTCATCCTGCTCCTCTGTGGCTGTGAGGACTACTTCCTGCTGGTCCACTGCAGGTCACAGATCAGTGGGAGCCTCTTAAAGACGGGAGCTGCTCTGTATTTACAGCAGCCGCCTGAAGGAGAACCACACAAACACACACACTGCAGCCTCACACCCCGAGCAGCTCCTGTGAACCCTGAGGGAATCACTGGATGCAGCGTGAACACATTAAGGTTTTTCCTCTCGTGCCGGGTGCTGTACATTAACCACGATGAGCGAGATGATTGTTTTTTCTCCTGCCGTTGCTCCACCAGGAGATTTGCTGAGCAGGCACTCGGCTCTGCTGCATGCACATTCATTCAATTCAGCCAACTGGGAGACGTCCAGTTCAACACCAGTTCGTCTATGGGTTCCCGTCAGTTACAGGAAGAACGATATCATTCAGCCTCGGGCCAAGAATTAGGACGTGATGTGTTTTTTAAAAACCTGCATCCTCTGGAGAAAAGATGGTTTGAATCTGTTTACTGTGTTTCTGCTTTTACAACCTTCTCTGTTTATAGTGAATCAACATATTAGTCCCACGTATGAATGGCACACAAAGGTCTTCACTGCATAAATTACAATTTGACACCAAAACTAATCCGATCAATGAAATTATGGAACAAACTCATGAAGCCTGGTTTAGAGTTTCAGGAGAGAAAACTCCAGTAAACTCAATATTTTGACCGAGCAGATCGTCGGTGGAAGAGGTGGAATGGAGTCAAAATAGAAGGATTGGGACAAAGAATAATTCACAGATCATAATGGAAAAAATTCATTTATCAGGACCATGTCAAGGACTGATTGGAGTCAAGGGAACTGGTGGGACTCGGTGGAGATTGGAACTAAAACTATTCAATGGAAACTCAAGTTTTTAACCCAAGAAGGAAGTTTTTCAATATCTTGGAGAATTATTGGATCAAGGACAAATGTGCAAGTTGGTGCAGATCCTAATAAAGTCTGAATACAGTGAGTTTAAATGGAGTTTGATGAGGAGGCTGCTCCGTCTTTGTGAAGGTTTCTACTCTCTCCTCATGCTGGCTTTCCCCTCTGCAGTGTGATGACTCACCTCCGGCTCCTGTTCAACGTTTTAATTGAGATCTGAGAATTGAGATCGCCCCCCCCCCCCCCCCCCCACACACACACACACAGTAACAAGTGATCTAAGAGAAGTACACAAACACCAAGATAACACAAACGAGTTAAAAGCATCAAATCACCGGAAACAGAAACTTTGGCCGATGCAGCAGTGGAGAAGATCAGATGTTGGTCCAGAGGAGGAGACGAGGCTCAAAGGGAAAAACAAGCTGGAGTTTTCTGTCTCGGCCGTTTGATTCCCAGAGAACTGGCTTTGTGTGCGACGGGGGGGGGGGGGGGAACGGATCCTCTAATTATCAGCGAACGCAGTGGGACGGCTTTCTTCATGCTGGTTGACATTTTGATTTGAGGGGGGGATAATGAAAGCAATCAGGAGGCGTCCCACTGGGCCCACCTCCAGTTTGACATGTTTACCTCTCGGCTCTGAAGACCTCAGTGTGGTGGTGTGTGTGTTTGTTGTTGTTGTCGTCGCCTTCATCACGATATAAAACAATGTGAAAGGTCAGATTGGCGGCGTCTCCCCGTGGGTCTGTGGTCGGTGTGAAACGAAGTCACAACAGAACAGCAGAGTCCAAACCTGCAGGATTCAGCTCCACTCATTAACCTGGAGTCAGTGAGTGTTTGACCTCCAGCTGGGAGGCTGGGGATTTAATCTGGGTTTGTTTCTTAGTTTTCAGATTTACACACAAAACTTGGAAAGATGAGGATATAGAAAGTGTTTTCACTTTTCTTCAACAATGTGCAAAAGGACATTTTTCAACTTCTCTGGGAATAATTCATGGTTTGTGACAAAAGAAATCAGAACGGATATTTATGAGTGTGTGCAAATCAAACAAACTCATTGAATTGTAATGTGGTTTAACATTAAACAATCTGTTGGTCTATTTTTTATTATAGTTTATCTTTCTCATGTTTTCTAAAACCTGGACACGACCTTGGAAACCTCATCTTTCTGTGTTTTAATCTAAATTTATTCTTTTCAAATGTTTCTGAACTGAATATGTTGTCCGACAAATAATCAGATTTAGATTTATGGAATAAACCATGTGTCTACGTATATTGTGTTTCAACAGCTGCACAGGAATAAAATCGACTTCAGCACAAATGTACTAGAGCTGATGCAGAAGCCACAATTTTCCAACACAACAATATATCAGCTGATTTATTAAAAAGTCTTTTGGAAAGTTATATAAAGTTTTCATTTCACCAAATATTTCAGACGATCGGCCAATGGATAAATCAGTTGAGCCCTGAAATTTATGTTGTGGTGTTTCCTTGTTGTCGTACATTGTGTGTTATTAACACCGATCATCCTGTCAGTGTGTTTCCATCAGCTCGGCTCTTTCTTCTTCCTCTCTGGACTTAACAGACAGAAGCTTACAGCCACTGAGTATTCATCTTCATACATCTTGTTTATATGTTTATTGTGCATGAGATCCAGGTGAGCAGTGAACTGCTGCTTGAGAAGAAACCCGTTATTCTTCTGTGGCCCGGTGGTTCCACTTCAGTATTTGTATTAAAACCTGCAGCAGGGAGCACGCTGTGATAAGTGGCAGGATCGGGAATCAGGTCTTTTCTCACTGTGCAGTTCTTTCCCGTGAATATGTGAATGTGAAGGTATTTAAATAAAAGGTCAAAAGTAATTTCTTCTTGTATGAAATTGCAAAACCCTGATAACCCTGCAGAGCCCTGAACACACAGCCCCCCCCCCCCTGACCGCTTTCCTCAGCAGCTGATCAATCACACGCACGTGCCACACATGAGACATTCACTGCACATGCACACACTGAACATGCAGAGGCACACAACAAAACAAATATAAAAATGAAACCCTAATGGGAATCTCCCGGCGTGTGCAGCACAGAGAGATAGCTGCAGGGCTGTCCACATGAAAAGGAAACCAATCACTCCGAGCTCCACGACTCGTCACATCGCTCGGCTTGTAGCTGTGCTTAGTTTTCACTGGAGACGCTGCCGCTCGGCTCTAAGTGGAGGGATGCATCCGCCGATAAGGAGCCTCGTCTGAGAGGAGCGTGACGGGGTTGACAGACGGAGATCCGACGGGCAGGAACAAATCGTGAAACCCCCGGTCTCTGTGTGTGGTGCCCGTCACGAGGCAGATGAAAGCATGTTGCACCACCACAGAGAGCCGGGGTCGGGCTTGTGAGATGGTGTTCTGAGCCACAGGGAGAGAGAACTGGGAGTGTGAAACTTCACCTCTGAATAAAACCGTATCAGGGAAACTCTCTGAAAACCCATTCCTTATCAAGCAGAAGATAATCTGTCATTTTTTTCACAATGCTATATCTTCAAATTGCTGAAGATTGAATGCTGGAATAATGGCGGGCTGGGGTCGTATCGGTTGTGATTACACCGTATTCCTCGTGTGTTGCAGCTCAGAGAGACTTGAGGAGCAGATCAGACAATGTGGCTCTTCAGCCGAGCCGTGATGGCAGCGAGGGCCAGAGGACGGATATGAAAGGCTCTCGACGAGAAGACAAACCTCTCGTGTGGAACCGAGCTCGGACAACATGATGCATCGTTACGTCAGGGTTTCTCTTTTTGAGAAATCGAACCAATTCAATTATGATTAAGAAGCCGAGGCCATTAGTTACATCAGAGCGGGAGCCGATGATTAATGTGCGGCCATGTTTAGGTTTGTTGTGGTTCCCTCTGGGGACCTGGATTCAGTGGGAGGGCCTCCAGTCACAGCACTCTCATTAAGGAGGGGGGGGAGTATTGGCAGAAAATACTTCAACCCTCATTTTATAACTGAGTGCTTTATGTGTTTGTGTGTGTGGGTGTGTGTGTTATATCACATACAATCACATGAAAATCAAACGTGAGGCAAAGGTTCTTAAAAACACAGAAATGATTCTCAGTGTCATTTCCATTGGTTTTGTTTTGTTCCGTCTTTATTTACAATCTATGCCCCAGACACAAACGCACCTAGATCCAGATTTTTATTTGGATCTGAACCAAGTTGCACATCAAACGTTTACGGTTCTTTAGTCCCGTGGTTTTTGTGTAATCCTGTAAACTAACATTCAAACGCAGATGAAAGCTTGATCTCCTCAGTGGAGGTTAAAAAATAAGAAACTAACACAACCGCCATCTTGTTTGGTCTGTGCTGAAAGACGACATCTGGCCAGGTGCTGCTCTGCTCAGCAGACGACTGGTGTTGTGTTTAATTATATGAATGTGTAGCAAAAAAAGCACATTCAGCAACAACCTGCCCAGAATATAAAGGCTGGAAAAATATGGGTTTAATATCGTTTAATGCTGAGCAGCCGTCATGAAGGAAACAAATGTGATTTAATGTGTTATTCTATGAAAGGTGCAGCCCAGCACACACACACACACACACACACCTACAGACACACACACACACACACACACACACACACAGTTTCAACCCCATTGCTGCTGTGAATAAAGGGCTTTACTTGGTTGTTATCAAACCAGCAGCACATTTCCCTCAGCCACAGTCAACGCAACATGTCAGATTATAAAATTATAGGTTTGTCCTGTATGTGACCAGGTGGATTATGATAATGTAGCCGACACACTGGTTCTCCGAGCAGTGGAACGGACAATATTAGACAATATCTGTGTTGTAAAAGATGAAACACAGCTCTGCTATCAAACACTAAGCATTTATTAAGTATATAAATTGGAAGCAGCCAGCGTGAAATAATCAAATGTGTTTTAATGTGCTATTCTTTATTCAATTATTCCCCTTAGAGGTGCAGCCCAACACACACACACACACACACACACACACAGACACACAAAGGACCATGAATGTAAATGGAGGTCGTTTGTTAACATTCCCATCACGAGCAGGATCTGGATAATTAGCAGCTATAATTCAGGAACGAGGTTCTGGGCTCCAGCTTCGTGTGAAGCTGGCCTCCGGGCGCCGGGACAGGACCAGATGAACGGCTCGACACAGTCAACAGCACCCGTGGGTGGAGTCCAGAACCCCACCCCCCACCCCCCGGTGACAGAGTCACTTTGTTATGAAGCGGCAGTAACTTACCGCCACACAGTCCCATGCACCGACAGATCCCGGCACGTCGTTAGTCATCAGATAAGAGGTGGTGACTCATTATTATGCTGGATCGTTCATCAGAGTGTAATTTGGTGCAGTTTCTATATTAATCGACTGGAGACACCATCGGACACTGAGGTGATGTGAGCAGTAAACTTAACCCAGTGGGTACAATACCTCACTTGCATGGGGGAGGTTGTGTATCAGTAACCAGTATCAAATCATACTGGTTAAAATCTAAATTTGGGAAAACGAGAATACCACAGCCCTTTTTCAAAGTTTTCTGAAATCCTATTGCACCAATTTTCTACTTTTCTACATTTCTACTGCATAGATACAAGTTGAATCCTCCCACTAGTGAATTATTCCTTTTTTATTTCATCTGAGAATCTGATTATATGATATGTGACTCTTAGTACTATTCAAAAATGTAAATACCCCTTTGTTCTCTTCTCTGGGCCGATCTGTGTCATCATCACACAATAGATGCTTTTCTGACAAAATGAGTCATTACAAAAAAACACTTTATTTATACAGGGGAAGCGTTTGATCCCCAGCGTCAGTGTGGAGCTGCCTCATTCAATTAAGAAGTCATCACTTATTCATCGTCAATTAAAACAGACACAGAGCTGTCACCGGGCCGCGGGGCGCTTCACCCGTGGCCGCCGGCCAGCTCGGACTGGAAGGTCACTGGGAAACGAGCCGCAGGAGACATGGCCTCGGCTTGGGGGGGATGGAGGTGGAGGTGGAGGTGAATGATGGGGGCGGCTGCAGGAGATCAGGTCAGACCACGTAGACCCCGTGGAATCAAACCCTGTTTCTCAATCTGGGCTCGATCCACTGCTCATGCTCGTGCAGCTATTTAACACCATCAATCTGAGTGAGTCAGTTTAAAAAGATGGGATTTGATTCAGAGAACCTTGTATCCTGCTCCTTTGCAGCTCTTCCTCCTGCAGCTCTTCCTCCTGCAGCTCTTCCTCCTGCAGCTCTTCCTCCTGCAGCTCTTCCTCCTGCAGCTCGTCCTCCTTTGCAGCTCTTCCTCCTGCAGCTCTTCCTCCTGCAGCTTGTCCTCCTGCAGCTCGTCCTCCTGCAGCTCGTCCTCCTGCAGCTCGTCCTCCTGCAGCTCGTCCTCCTGCAGCTCGTCCTCCTGCAGCTCTTCCTCCTGCAGCTCGTCCTCCTGCAGCTCTTCCTCCTGCAGCTCGTCCTCCTGCAGCTCTTCCTCCTGCAGCTCGTCCTCCTGCAGCTCTTCCTCCTGCAGCTCTTCCTCCTGCAGCTCGTCCTCCTTTGCAGCTCTTCCTCCTGCAGCTCTTTCTCCTGCAGCTCTTCCTCCTGCAGCTCTTCCTCCTTTGCAGCTCTTCCTCCTGCAGCTCTTCCTCCTGCAGCTCTTCCTCCTGCAGCTCTTCCTCCTGCAGCTCTTCCTCCTGCAGCTCGTCCTCCTTTGCAGCTCTTCCTCCTGCAGCTCTTCCTCCTGCAGCTCGTCTTCCTCCTGCAGCTCTTCCTCCTGCAGCTCTTTCTCCTGCAGCTCTTCCTCCTGCAGCTCTTCCTCCTTTGCAGCTCTTCCTCCTGCAGCTCTTCCTCCTGCAGCTCTTCCTCCTGCAGCTCTTCCTCCTGCAGCTCTTCCTCCTGCAGCTCGTCCTCCTTTGCAGCTCTTCCTCCTGCAGCTCGTCCTCCTGCAGCTCTTCCTCCTGCAGCTCGTCCTCCTGCAGCTCGTCCTCCTGCAGCTCGTCCTCCTTTGCAACTCTTCCTCCTGCAGCTCTTCCTCCTGCAGCTCTTCCTCCTGCAGCTCGTCTTCCTCCTGCAGCTCTTCCTCCTGCAGCTCTTCCTCCTGCAGCTCTTCCTCCTGCAGCTCTTCCTCCTGCAGGTCTTCCTCCACATTCAACCAATGTAAAGACTATTGAGCAGCAGTTTGAATCTATATTTTAAACTCTTGCACAGACCAGGAAAGAGCTGGAACATCAGACGTCTCCTCAGTTTGACGCTTTCACACACGGCCGCTTTGAACTGGTGCATCTGGAGCGAAAGGGGAAATAAGAACAGACAGACGTGCACGTGCTCACACGTCTCACATCCCCACAGGTTCATTGACACGTTGCTTTGTCTAGAAACAAACACAGACGTCTGCTCACCTGGAGGCTCCGTCTCCCACACAAAGCCCAGATCTAATAAATGCTAATGTGGTCGTGCACTTCTCAGCAACTTTTCACAACAATTTAAACTTCTCATTTGTACGAATCCCCTGAAACCAGTAACTTCAATCAACACTCTCTCATTTCTAATTCTCTTTTGGAGTTTTGAGCCGTTATTAATGTGTCGTTAACGTCCTGATTCGTCCTCTTTAACTTTCTGCTAAATGTTACAAAGCTCCTGTGTCAGCGTCAGAGATCTGGAACGTGCAGGAGCTCCCACTACAACCATTCACTTTGATGCTCTTCTGCAACAGTCTGATGGCTCCCGCTCCACATGTCCCACAGGGCGGGGGGCGGGGGGGAAGCCTCTGCCCATCCAGATGTGGCTGTAACCCAGCAGGACCTTCCACTTTCATGTGCTTGTAGCCGACACATCAGGACATCACAGCAGGTTGGGCCTCAGTCCCCGATGAGGAGCCGACGACTGAGCGACTCTGAGCTGAAGAGACGCTTTTACTTTCACATCCTGGGAAAACTGAATTCTCTCTTCTGGAGACATCCGGCCTGCTGCTTCTTTATTCTTCTCAAATTAAAAGATAAAGACAAAGATTTAACTCTGATGAACTCTCATTCTTCTGTGTGAATAAACTTCTCCTGCATTATTTAGCTGAGCTACAAAATGACCTCAGAGCTGTTTTTCCAGCCAGCTGCTCTCTTCTGTGTTTTCTGAGCTGCATTATTCATACAGAGCAATGGAAGAATAAAGTTACCACCAAGGAGACGGTTAAATGACGCTTTAGAGGACAATTCATTCAGTTCCACTTGGCCGAGGTTAGAGACTGACACACACACACACAAACACACACACACACACACACAGAAATGATCTTCTGAAGTCTACAACTCTCGAGCTGTTACGTTATTGACCTTTGACCTTTCACGTTTATATTCCGCTTGAGTTGCATTTTGAACACCGTGTTCATGTATTGATGCACAGGATGAGTTCTCCTCCAAATCCACGCCGGTGGATTTATCCTGCATTTCGAGTTGTACTTCAAATCGATGTCATTGACCCACAGAAGCAAATCAATATTCTCAAAGGGGCTAATAACGGGAAGTAAAAAGCCTTCAAACCGAATCAGTGTTTCCTGTTTACTGTTCACATCCCACGCTCCAAATAGCGGATCCTCAAACACTTGGTATTTATAAAGTATCTATTGTTGTTGTAGTGTTATAAATGTATTTCTGAGAGGGCTTTTTATCTGTCGGTCCATATGTCCGTCCTTCAAAGTGCTCCCTAAATACAAAGAGTCTGCAGTAACATGGATGTAATAGATGGAGCTTTATGGGTTTGCAGACACATAAAACTGTCAAATTAAGAAATGTTAGATTGCTCGAGTCTTTTCAGCCCCATCCTTCCTCAGGCCAATCAAATGAGGGGCACTTAAGCCACAGTCCCCGCCCCCTATGTCTCTCCATTCAACTTGACCAGAGGGCGGCTCTCAGCCTCTTGCAGTCGTGCACACGGAGCAGAAGTTACTTCACTTCTGCACGAGTACCGTCCTGTGAGAAGGAGGCACTTTGCACTGGAGACCTGTACAAGAGCAATCGATTGTCTTTGCAAGCTGCAGCAGCCGAGGGAACGAGCCTCGTTTCCCCCAGAAAGAAAGCAACTCGTCCTCTGACGTCTCCATTTGGCCTTTGTCTTTGAGACTGGTGAGACTTTGTCTTACTTGAGATCTGCTAATTCCTGGATCAATACAAATCTGAGAGCAGACAGGCTTCACTCGACCATTCACCTGAAATCAATAAATAATAACCGGCCTATGAGTCGGTCTGAAATATCCCAAAATCTCTCTTCCCATGCAAAACCTTAAAAACTGTTTCCCAGGATGCAGGTGTAATCCCGGTGCTTGTGCAGCTCTGCACATGAGAGGGGATTCCTGCTGTTGATTGCTTTGCTGCTGTGAAACTCACCTGAGAGATTTTCAGTCCTGGTTTCATCAATTCTGCTTAAATCTGCTTAAAACCTGCTGCAGCGCCTGTCAATCAACATCGAGTCGGATTGAGATGTGAAAAATCTTTTGTGTTCAATCCCACAGTCTCGGATCCTGAGGAGTATTCCTCAGATGAGCTGGACGTGGCTCAAATACACAACATTTTGTCTTGGTAGGTTTTCACTGGCCGAGAAAGACCCAAGAGCCATTTTCACATTTTTCACTCTTCTCATCTTCTCCCCTCATTGAGCTCCAGGAGCCTGGACGAGGCTCTCGAGCTCTGACTTGATGCTCCTGGAAATATTATATCATATATTATATTGATTGATCACGGTGGCTTGATTTCAACCCAGCAGACGTTTTACAAAGAAAGAGATCAGATCCCAGCCCCCCCCCCCCCCCCCCCCCCCCCCCCTATCATGAAGCTATCATTTACAATGAATGAATCACATCTGCAGGTGACGCCCCGGGTCTTAATCCTGATATTCATCCAGAGCTGAGAGACACAGGTGCATCTGCATCCGTCTCTCATTCGCTGGCTCTGGCGACCGGAGAACGTGGCGGCGGAACGAGATGGAGAAATTAAACAGGGGGGGGGGGGGTAAAATGGGGTTTAACGTGGCGGCGTGCCACAGCTGCGACGGTTCAATCACAAAGCGTTTGTGGAACGAGCCTCTGATGGGAAACGCAGCCTCAGTGTTTATCCGTCCCCCGTTTCTAAATGTCACATAGACAAAAGCAGAAATGCCAGGCTTTGTGCTGCTGAGGCTGTCGCGTGTCCTGCAGCAGAACAAAAGGCGACATTTCCATAAACACGTCTCACACACGTGACTCGGCAGCAGTGAGCGTCACGCAGGAGGAAGGACGAGCGACGGGAAACAAGCGCTTTGTGGGTTTGTTGTGGTTTAACATCAGATCTGTGCCACTTTGAAGAACCTGTCATCACGCGTTGCTCTGCACGTGTTGTTGAGGTGTATGTTACAAATATACTGTAAGAGCCCCCCCGCCCACTACCCTATGTATACATACGAGGCAGAGCTGCACTTCAGCGTTCTATGGAGATATATCTGAGTGGGTCTGAAAAGGTTTGATCACACGGGAGCTGTAAATGGTTCAGTTCTCCTCAGAGGTCGTGTTGATTACATTTGTTTTGATCGTCTTCCAACAAAACTGGATCATTTCCATCAGAGCAGTTCATCAGGTATCAAGTAGAGTTTCATTCTGCTGTCATCTTCATGTCACAGGGGACGTGAGGGAGGTTTGACCTCAGCCAAGGTCGTGTTCGGATCCTGTTTGTTTGTTTTT
This sequence comes from Platichthys flesus, assembly GCF_949316205.1. Lineage (NCBI taxonomy): Eukaryota > Metazoa > Chordata > Actinopteri > Pleuronectiformes > Pleuronectidae > Platichthys > Platichthys flesus. The sequence goes on along the minus strand of NC_084952.1, from coordinate 2,403,076 downwards.
ATGGATATTGATGAAACGAATGAAGAAGTACTATTTGCATCAGCATCAATTAAGTACGACTAAGTGGTTACACATACAATGTAGAATAGATTTTTTTTTTAAGTGAAAATTGGGAACATGGGTTCTCTCATTATTTTCTAGCTGACCTGAAACTGATGAGGTTTAAACAGCTGATTAATGAAAACACCAGCTCTTCAATGAAGAGACACAACAGTCTTTAATGTGGTGAAGAGGCAGATTGTATGCTGACACAGAGAAGCAGATAATGAAGGCGTCTGTTTTGTTTTGGCAGCAGATCTTCATGGTTCTCTGGTGAAGGACTATCTGAGGTCTGAGCAGTTTGGATTAAAACATGAAAACTTGTGGAGCATGTGTAAGATCTGCTCGTAGTCCTCCTCAGGCTGATGGATCCTCGAACAAGTCCTCATTCCCTGGAAAGCCGCTGAAGAGCTTTGGAGAACAGATGATTCGGCAGCGACACAATCGATTATCCATGGATAATGTACAAGAGGCCACCTCGGAGGAAACCACAGCTGCCTCCTTGAAGCGTTCCAATTCTCTTTAGGCTACGCAAATGAATCTGCAGGAAAGAACTAGACGAGTTAGACATCATCTGCACTGTGTGATGTGTCCTGTCCAGGTGACTTGAAGCAGACTAATCAAATCCTCAGCACTGGTTTCATTAGAAAGACTAAATGTTTCAGAATCCTGGGACTAGCTTTGAAAGAAGCTCTTATATAAATCTATCAGGGAGGTTTTAGTTGAACATGTTTTCTCACATTTCCTTGTCTCTCTCTCTCGCTCACTTTCTCTCCATCTGGATAAATGCGTCAGTGCACGTTCACACTGCATGTTGAGTCGAAGTGTAAATGTGCAGGTCTTTGACTTTGGAATTAAACATTTAGAGGTTATTAAAGCAGTAAATCTGTCTCCAGAGTGCGTTTGCCCCTTTAAACCAAATCTCTAATACGGGTTGAGTAATTCCCCCCTAAGAAAAGAAGGAAAGGAGAAGGTGTTGTTTCTCCTTGTTAATGTTTAATGGATTTGCTCTCTGGTGCAGTGGCGCGTGTGGAACCTTATTGGTGTTTTGCCCTCATCGGCCCTCAGAGTGGAACGACCATCAGCAACACACTGATGCTGCTCTCCGACTCCGCGTCTCTCTGGAGGACGTGTGAGACGCTTCGTGGTCTCTACAGTTTCAGGAGAAGTCGATGTGTGAACAACCTCTCGTCTGAATCACAACGAGGAGGATTTGTTGCTGTTGTGAAAACCTCCTGCCGGGTTGTGCACATGTGAGAGCTGAACTCTGGGTAAACTCTCTGGCCAATTCTCAGGATTTAATCAGAGGTTAAGCACAAATGTACCAAGAAGATAAGTGTTGTTGTTGTCTTTGCTAAAGTTGTGTTAGAATTCTATTCTCAGGAGCAGTGGTGGATTCCAATGTAACAAAGAATGTGAACATGATGCCCCAGGGAGCATGTTTCATTTTCACATACAAGCAGATGAAATGACTCCTCAATTCAAAACCCATTTTGTGGTGGTGGTGGATTCTTTATCAGATGAGACACAGAAACACAAGGATAAACACGACTCTGATCCAGGACGGCTTCACTTCACTTGATCAGCAACAGACTATCATGCTCAGCCTCGGCAAAGAGGAAGTGAGTGAGTCTCAGTGAGTAAACGTGCAGGTGGTTCAAGTCAAACCCGAGGGAACGAGCAGCCAGGGGACGGCTGGAGGTCTGAAGACGAAGAGATCCGAAGGGATGATGGGAACAGGAGGGTGGCTCTAATGAGGCGATGAAGGAGGAGTGTGCAGGGAGACACAGGTCAGCTGACCTCCACAAGGCGGGAGAAGATCCACAATAACAAGGTCTGGAATGTTCCATAAAGATCCAGAGAGCGAGTGTCATTTCTTTTTTAATGGATAATGTGTGGGTGGTTGGAGTTGAGAGCTGCTCACCTGCTGGTCGAGAACTGGACGGCTGCAGCTGCACAGCTCCGTGGTTTCTGCTCGACCACGGGAAGCTGCAGTAAATATTTGCAGGATTGTGGCGCCTGAGGAGTTAACGTGATACTTCCAGTGCTCATGTGTGTTGGAGTCGGCAAACACACTGATTCATTTAGGTGGTTGGGCTGACAGCAGGAAATTGATTGCTGCTGTGTAATGGTGGAGAAGCTTATTATAGTTACATCGATGTGCTGTATATGAGGAACTGCCGAAGGGCTCAGGCCACGTAAACACACGAGGAGTCTCTCACTCACAGAGGCCTGGTGACAGGGACACTTAGAGCACACGCTGCTGCCGAGGCTCGACCAATCAGTGGAGCTGCGACAGATTAAACACAATCATAGAAATCACCTCCATAAATGTTTGACCATTTGAATCAAGATCTGTGATTTTCTTTCCTGGGAAAGTGGTGAAAATGTTGAAAAACGCCCTATTTCACAATATTTAAGAATAAACTACTGGATCCACTGTTTGATTCCGAATCCGTACAAAAATATAATGGTTTCTTCCAAGTTTCATGTAAATCTGTTCAGTTGTTTCTGTGTAACCTTGCTCATACACACAGGAGTGATAACTATAGGGTTGGATATTTCCCCTGAAAGGCTCAGTTGAGATGTTTCTGAAACTTCACTGATGCAAAGAGGGAAATAAGAGTAATTGCTATAATTAGAATCCTACACCTAAGAACCAGTATTAACTCATTTAGTGCTTTCTTTGTTTTTTATTCCATATCTTTTCCCTTTGCTGCTGTAACATGATGAAAATGTACAATTTTACTGATACTGTGATGGTTCCCTGAAGCGAAGGTGAAAAGTGCATCCACCTCATAACTGCTGTTTGTTTATTTTTATGATTCACGCAAATCAGCTCAATCAAATTAATCTAAAGTTACTTTGTGAAAACTTGTATTTGGTCGATCTTAACGTCTGAAGTCTCACTTGATAAAAGATGATTACACACTTTTCAGCTCTTTAGTTTTCCCACTGTGCACATTTCACAACGTTCTCTTTTTAAATATTGATTTTATAAACTTAACAGTTTAATCAAACTCTGCAGCATCGAAACCTTCCTGCAGTTCAGCTTTATTAATTCAACCGGAGACGGTCTCACTGCACAGTCGGAATAAACTGAACCAAAAAGCCCAAAACATGAAAACACGTCCTCCCTTCAGTTGAAATCCCACAGGAGCAGAAAGTCAAAAGTTGAAATGCCTCTGTGGACCTGGAGCCGAGTGTCTTATCCTCCATCCTCTGGCTCGGCCCTTGAAGTGAAGACGGTGGGTGTCTCTTCTCTCTCTGCCTCTTTTTTGGAGAGGCCCAGAAAGCAGCGGGCTCTCGTGTTTGAAGTTATTCTCACATCTGAAGGACCTGGAGTTCAGAGAGAACGGCTGCAGAGCCGACGGCTGAGATACATGAAAGCTCGAGTCGAGAGGATGAGGCTGCGTTTAGGAAACCACGGGGAAAGAAACAAACACACGTCTGGAGGTTTACAGGCGTCCAAATGTAACGGAGAGAATTGATTAGGTTATATTTGAAATCCATCATGTGTCTGTGTATGAAAATCCTCTGAGATGTAAAACGCTCGATGCTGGATGATCAAATATTATTTCTTACTTTGTTCCTGGTGTCTGAATTATGGAGAAACATTCCGGTCCCAGATGAAACAAACCTCAACCACCGTTTCAATGTTTACTCATTTTCCAATAAATAGGTTTTCTACACTTGTATTTCTTTTTGTTTTGTCGTCTTAAATGTCAGTTTTCTACCAGATGCCTCCCAATCAGATTTCAACGAGAAGCACCTGCTCTGATGACTGAGAGTCTTTGACTCACCTGATCCAGGATCAGTAGAGACGGTTTCCACTGTGGAGACTGTTGCTTTACGTTCGGCTGTAATTTAATGTAAATAGATCCCACAGATGTCGTTTTTAAAGGTTTTATGTGATAATGTATTTATGTAGCAGGTTTAAAACATTAGTCGACCAAAGTACTTAAGACATGAAAATACAGGAAGATAACAGTACAGACAAAACTGAGAATTAATGGAAAATACAGAACAAATCAAACATTAAACCTCATATATATTAGAGAGTTAAAGTATTGCACAGTAGCAAGAGAAGGCGACAAACTCAACTCTTAGTGAGAGTTCATTCTTTCTCCTTTTAAAAGTAAGTGTCGCAGACTGAACCAGACCTACAACCTCAAGCAGCAACTGTGTGAGGGTCTGAACATTAAAGTTTAACGACTCTGTTTTCACATTTCACCTTTTCTTTGTCCCCAGAGAGACTTTTGTATTTTCCTTCACTGAAACAAAACACAGATTTATACATAAGATGTGAAAGAAAAATAAAACCATAAAACCCAGAATGATCATATAAAACACATCGTATAACACATCCAACTAAATCATCAGAGTTTACAACCAGTGAGTCTCTGCAGCCGTGAGACTGTGGAGTCAGGTTCTTATGAGCGCACACACTCAAACACACAAACACACACACACACACACACACACATAGAGGTTTCCCATTCATCACATTGTTGTTTATTCACAACAGTAAAGAACAGATCCATCATTCAGCTGAAGTCTCCTGAGAAACCTGCAGAGAACCAGCTCCTCTGACTGTGTCTCAGTATTAATATTCCATAAAATAATAAAACACAGTAATGCTTTGGAAACTAAGAGGTGACATTAAGTGAATAGTAATTTAAGCCGTGTGCATTTGTGCGTAAAACTTGTGCTGTTCCCTGTGTTTTGTCTGCGTTAATGAGCCGTTTTGTTGTTGTTGTTTTTGTCGTCGCTCATCAATCAGTCTGACTCCGCTCATCCTTCAGCGATTCATCATCACGGAGGAATTCTGTGTAATATTTCATATTTGGTGTCGTTGCCATCAACTCTCATATTGATTTATGAGTGTTTAACTTCACACACTCTTTGAGGTAGTTTGTCTTTAGATTAATGTGTTAATTAGTTCAGCGGGGAGAGTTGTGTTGCCTTTTTCATTCAAACACAGCCAGAGACTTGAAGAAGCAGCTTCGAAGGAAGAAGAAGAAGAAGAAGAAGAAGAAGAAGAAGAAGAAGAAGAAGAAATCTGCAACAGAAGGTCTGGGCCTCATCCTCCTCTCACCAAGGACCAATAATCTCTTTATTTTTTATTTTTCGTGCAACATATTGTTGTGTAAGTTCCATAAAGGTTTTCTAATTTCATCTGAAAAGAGAAATGTAACAGGACGGAGACATGGAACCTACATAGATCTAGCTCTATAGCAGCAAGATGGAAATTATTTGTCATTTGATTTAAATTGCAATATCAAGAGTATATCTGAGCAATTTAAAATAGTTTAACATGCTTATAAATCTAACTACTCTAAGAAACCCTGGTCCAATGCTACAGAGGTTGAAACATCTGTATAATCGAGCACAGAACAGAAAGACCCTGAGGTTTAATGTAAAATAATCTATAACCTGCAGTAATAGGGTTTGTGATGAATAACATCTGCATATGTTAAAAGCATGGCACCACCTTCCAGTACCCCCCCCTCCCCCGCACTGTTATCTTTGCAGGGATGCACTGTTCCTTCGATAATGAGTACATTCCCCCCCGAACCACCACTTTAATCTGTGTATATACCCTCAGTCAAATCACTGTTCTTTTTACATTTGCTGGTTCTCCTCCCCCTCTGCAGAGACGAAGCTTTAAAAACAAACCACAGCTTCAAACACCAAATCCAGACTCGGGGGGGGGGGGGGGGGGGGGGGGGGGGGGGTAATAATAAAGAAGAGTAAAAAGAACACAGTGCTGTTCAGTGAGGAGGGAGATGAAATGAGAACAGCTGTGACTGTCGATCAGAGCTGCTGTAGCTTCACCGTTCAACTGGGTGCTTGTTTCCAGCTTAAAATATGATGTTGTCTTTCAATAACATTACGAGTCGTGAATCCCCGTGCAGAGAGAAACAGCTGAAATGGAGATGTGCAGCCGCTCTGTCGTGCGTTTGGCAAACACCAAACAACTCAGACACCAGCTCGACCGCCACAGAGCGAACGGCGAGCGGTGCTAAACGGCCGGAGCGCCGTGCACTAACAGCGTTTGACACGCCACAGGGCTCGGGCGCTCTGCTGAGGGTAATGGCTTCAGCAGCGTGCCGAGAGCGGAGCTGCCGTCACCGATAATCCCGTCGAGAACTGGAGCCATTATGGAGATGTGGTCAGCGGCGGCCCTTGGCCAGCGCCGCTACGTGGAGAGTGACCTCTGAGTGCAGGCGAGGCAATTAACAGCACGGGAGAGAGCTGATTGGATTCTTTTCGGTGGTTTCCGCGCTGCGTGTCTTTTTTTGGCAGCGCAGAACGAGGAGGGAGGTTCAGCTCCAGGAGATGTGCAGCGCGTCGGGGGGGGGAAGCCTATTTTTTGCCCCAATTACCGCACTGCTGCTGTCTGCGTGTGTGCAGCCGACAGATGGGAGAGGCAGCTCCGTGATGGAGCTCTCAGAGCGAGAGCAGACTGGCTGCTGGCCCGGCCCAGCGAGCGTTTGGACGAGCTGCAACATCAAACCACAGCCGGACTTCAAAGCTCGGTGTCGTCATCAGAGAGAATTCCCCCTACCCAGGTGCACCCCCCTCTGAAAGGCCGAAAACACACACACACACACACACACACACACACACGTCTCTTTACACTAAAGAGAAGCAGACGTATTCCGCTGCCGGGGAATCGAACGGCGGCTCTGCAGGGTTCGGTTCAGTGGCAGAATGATCAGGGTCAACACCTGCAGCTTCCCTCCTGCTCTCCATCTGCAGCCCCTGGCTTTCTATCCTCCCTCCCTTTCCAGAGTTCAGCTCCTGAATATGCATGCTCTCTTTAGGTAGAGTCACATCTTCAAGGCAAATGTTCAAAGCCCCCTGCACTTCAAAAGCATGCATGTATAATATGTTCTTTACTTGGACAAATCTATTTGCATGGGCTTCTCTGTATTTCATAGCAGGGATCTGCAGCGTGTGTTTTGTCTCTCATTGGAATGGGAGTGGTTTTCAATAAGGTCGAACGTGCAGGCGATGAATTATTAATGCTCATGTGAGTGTGTGTGTGTGTTTGTCTTCATGGTGAGATTGTGTCGCAGTTCATACCCAGACACACATCCTGATCCTGAGCAGAGCTTTTTATGGAGGGATCCAGATGTTTTCAAGATGCCGGCCATCGTATTCACCAAGACATCTCTGAGCTGCTCCGTCATTTGCATAATGTATTTTTTCAGAATGCCATTTCTGCTGAGGGAGAATGACATGCTAATGAAGACCATGAGTCATTCATGCAACATTTGCGTTTCTTGCAGGATGTCGTAAATACAGCAGAACACTTCGGTGGGCAGCTGTCCTCCATCAGGGGGCCTGCTACTGCTTGAGCTGCTTCAGGAAGTGAACTCCTGGAATTCTCTGGAGGCGAGAACGCAGACGTCCAAGTCGTTTGATGGTGACCTTCTCCGGAGTTTCTCCTGCCAGCCTCCAAGTAGAAACTCCAGAAATGACCACGCTGAGAGACTCTTCCTGTAGATGTCCCCGAAGAGACGTCCTCAGAGACAGCGGCCGTCAAATCTGGACAATGCACAGCCAGAGGAGCATGAATGAGTTTTATTATTTCATGAGAAATATATTATGTTTGGGAAAGAGAGGATTAGCATGACCTAGTAGTATAACTAGTGACCTAGTTATATATACAATCAGTACATGGTATAGCTACTGGAAACATACTGTGCTATACGCCTCAGGCCTGGCTTCAGATGTTTAGAATGAAAAGGATGAAGGTTGAAATCCCCAGAAGCAGCTGCTCAGACCTTTGGATGAAAACACAACTGGGAATGTTTGCAGGAGGGAATCCAGATTCCCCAGAGGAGCGTGTTGACTTCCAGTAAGCTCCATGATGATCATACGGCTCCAGGCCTACAGGAGGAGCTGTCGAAAAACAGTTCCAACTAGAAGGGAACTTTTAGATCACGTACGTCCATCTCCCTCATAAAACCTTATTTTAATTTACTAGATCCAGGTTCTCATTTGTATCTGCACCAAATTTCACTCATTCTTAAATATCAGAGCCCGAAAATACAAGATTCATTTTCATCATGATCCATCCAAATGTTGATAAACGCCACTTGACCCGAAATGACTGGGATCCTTCCAGAGCCTCCACACATCCTTCCAGGTTTCATGATTATCCGTCCGGTTGTGTTTGTGTGATCCTGCTGACTAACAGACGAACGCAGTAGAACACACAACCTCCCTGACACACACGACAACGTAAGAAACTCAGTATTTAACAGCAAGACCCATTTCTGTACAAAGTGCACAGAGTAAGTTTCAGTCGGGTTCACCCCCCCCCCCCCCTCCGGAGCCAGTTGTCGTCTTGAAAGCCTGAACTTGTTAAGTCGGAGGAGGAGAGTTTAAGCGTGTGCATCAGGGCTGTAATTAAGTTTCTACATCCCATCAGCGCTCTGCACATTGCCCTGGGAAGACGATGTGAGGATCTCATGAAGGACGGATCCTCCCCAGTCACTTGTTTGCTGCATACATTTGCATACGGAGCCGGTTTTAATGATCCTAACAAGTTAAATCTTCGCCCTCAGAGTTTGCTTTCATCTCTGCAAATGTATTAACAATCACTGCTGCAGGAAGACGCACATCTCCCATCCCTTCTTTTTTTGTGATCTTCTGAAAATAATAGAACGATACCTCGGGATGGAATTTCTCAAATGCAATCAAACCATACCTTCAACAAGGATGTGGTGTCGAGACCAAGTTATTAGAACCTTCTCTGTCTTTTGGCTTAAAACCAATTTTTCAGGGAGACATTTGTTTGTCCCCCAACTGTGACTATTTGATTTGAACTGCCTGAATACATATATTATAAAACCCTGGTGTAAACACACACAACGATACCCTGAACAACACACGTCTGGTGGCAGCAGAGCGTGAGGGAACATCCTCCACTATTTAAACATCATCCTCTGGATAAACACACACTGAGGCCAAACCCACCTCACTGAGCTGCCATGTTCTATTACCAGATGCATCCATGTTGTTTTATGGATTTAATACTGGAAATGCAGATTCACGCAGGGGGAGGAAGTGGTTCTATCCGTTTAATGGCATCTGCTTCTAACTGATTTAATGTAGGAATCCAGAAACAGTGTCTGGTGCAGATTCATGTTATTCTTGACCCTGTTGAGATCTGCTCAGCGTCATGTTCAGGTCTGTAGGCACCCACATGTTAATTTGTTCGTTGCCACAAAATCTACGCTGATCATCAGAAGATGATTGATACTTGCAGAGCTGCACCTCCTCACTCCCCCCCTCTCTGAATACGTCTGAGCAGGGCCTTGTGTTCTGAGAAGGATCCAACAGTTACAGAGTTTAGGGCTCTAACCCTCAAAGTAGGAGATACGTGGACTTAAACGGGAATTTACAGACCAGCCAGAAACTTTAAACCAGTTACCTGATGGGACTTTGTGTCCTGGTAAGATGATGGACCTCCTAACATGTCTGTTAACTCTCTTGGAGTGAAACAACAATTATTCAAAAACATATTCTCTCACTTGGTTTGGATCTCACTCGTCTTAGAGCTCCGTCTAACGTAGACCAACAAATCCAAAAGTCTCTGATGACTTTTGGATTTGTCTCTACTGCTAATATTCAGTTGTGATTCATGCCTGAGTTGTAAGTCGAGTTAATTTATTTTACATGCACACTCGATGTGCTGTACAACAGCGGAGACACTTAAACAGATGAAAGAGCAAAGAAGACAAAGATAGACATTGAAAAGAAAGAGCCGAAGAGTCACAATGGGATTAAAGAACTAATTTATATTGTAGAGCTGTAATAAATGAATATAATATAATACATGTTTTCAATATCGGTTTTGCAATTTAAACCAGTAATGAAATATAGAATGATTGTAATAAAGATTTTCATTTCACCACTCAAATTACCAAATTTAATTCATGACCTAAATTACTTTGCTAACTTCCTTTTGATTTAGAAAGAGTGGAGCGAGAAAATCAGTTGTAATGATTCCTCTGCAGCAACTAAACCAACTTCACTGGGAAGTTTATTAGAAAGACAATTCAGTTTGGTGATGACCTGCTTTAGTTCACTGTGAATCAATTGATTGAGGATATCACAATGTTTTATTAGTGATCGGCAAAAACAAATATCTGAAAACAAACCAAACTGATGCTCAACAGATAAAAAATCAATATATGAACTGATTTAACCACTTTTCCATGAACTGTAAATTCTGGATTGGACCCTTTTTATAAATCCATAACACTTTATATTTTATTACTCAAGTGTTTTTATTATGTAGTAAATTCTGACATCCACCGCAGCACCGACAGTTATTATTATATATTACAGTCATTGGTTTTAATCAATAACAATTGCTCCTCTCCATAATATGGAGGTGTAGATATATCATGGTTATTTTATTGGAGTCCTAATGGCCCCCGGCCCGTCGCTCGAGGTGCTAGTTTCTGTTTGTGTGTTCTCGACCCTCACGCGACTCGCTCGGCTCCTACAGGCTGAACACAGCCACTGAGATTCTGAGGCAGATAGAGGAGAACTCATTTCCATCACTGACTGTGATTTCTGTTCACCGCTGCTGACGGCCGGACGAGAACTGAGAGGTGAGGGCCCATAAATCAATGCACCAGGGAGGCAGCCTGGAGACAATGCTCTCATGCCACAGTGCGGTCACAGTGTTAAATTGGATGAGCACAGGACAAAGGCACAGGGAAGATTCAATACCTTTCATGTCGCCCGGAGCAGAGAACAACGATAACGACACAAGCTTTTACTGAGCAGATTCCCTCCGAGTGGATGGGAGTGTCGGAGGCTTCCAGTTCACAGCGTCCTCTCAGAAACATGTTGGTGATCTCTAACTCCTCTACCTCCTTATTTTATTTTGGTAATATATAAAGAATGAGTGCTGTATAAAAGCAGTAAAGATATAGTAAACAAAAGAGAAAACAGTTACTGGACGTAAACGTGTTTCCTGGAATCCCCAGATTCAAGTTCCACTCGTTCCTCTTGCATCTTCCCATTTGACCGACGAGCTGGAAACAGGTTGAGGAGCCTCAGGGGCCAGAAGGTGTGACGGCACCTGAAGCTCTGAGCAGAGTGAACTCCAGCTGCTGGACGTTCAGTGGACAGATGTGCTGTGGAGATGTGGTCGTAGCCATCAGCTTCCTGTTGGTTCCTGTTGGTTGAATCTGACAGGTGCTGTTATATGATGTCGTTACATTAACGCTACAGACTCATGTTTAACAGCACAGACACTTATTCTTATACTTTGTGACCCATGGTTTTGAATGTAGTCTATATAAGTGATTGTCTGTAGTTATACATGAGATCAAAAAAATGCTAAATAGATTTTTAGCATTTAGCACCAAATGACGTCACAGGTACAAGATGGATTTTTGTTGGATCCATTTCTGGATAGTTGGAGTTTATATATATAATTTCCAATAACTGCTCCTGCAAACTTTTTCCTAAACCTTTATTTTCATTGCACAAGTTTTTTATGGCTGCATTGCTGCATCAGGTGGAGATTTTCTGTCTCTCTTCCATCCACCCCCCCCCCGCCGAGTGGAGCCTGATGTATTGTCTTTCTGTCATCCATCAAACCTTTGCCATCTCGACTACAATATGAAAGTAAAGCTCTGTGGGTTTAGCTGAGATCTGCCCTCATATCCTCCAGGTCTATATGACAGGGCAGAGCAGGTGGGAGTTGGGAAGCGAGGAGGTTCTGTCTGGTGAAGCCACACTGTGGGCTTGAAGGTAATAAACCAGCCTGTGGGCCTTTACGTAGAGAAGTTGCCAGGTGCTGCAGTAAATTAGGGTTAAAACTAAGTCCAACTTAGAAATGCTTTTTAAAGACTTCTCCTTATTCCACAGCCACGATCCTCACTGGTCGTTTTTAGCCTCTAGGACTTATTATGACATTCAACCAGAACATTTAAGGGTGTTAGTACCATCCCTCTGAAAGCCTGTGCGTCCAAGCTGTGATTCAGAGAGTTTCCATTGTCCGGCTCAACCAGATTCCAGGTTTGTCGGCTGGAAACAACAAGAACTTAAATCTGATTTACACTTTCCTCCCTTCCTCACTAACCCTTTACCTCCATCTCATCCTCAAGGTGATGGCCATTAGGCATCCAGAAAACTGCAGAGGCTGAAAGCGGACTGCTAGGGCACGGGGGTGTGAAGACATCCTGCCACAGCAGCTTCCCAACACAAATGTCTCGTAAAGGCTTTTATTATCAAGTCTCCCTGACATCTGCCCACTGGTGGATAAATCTATAGTTTCAGTCGACCCCCTCGACTTCCTTATCCAAATACGCAATTAACTGGGGTTGTCATCCATGGCCGTTTGTGTCAGTCAACAGGTTTTCACCACAAATAAATTATCCCACACGATTTCCTCTGAGCTGCGCACTTCAAACGTCACACAACTAATTGGGCACTTGAAAGGCGATGGAAAGACAATGTAAGTTGAATGTTGACTCTCAGAAAGTGCAATTATAATTGGAATGCAAAACCGACGCCCCGTGGGGAGCCGTCCCCACCCGGGCGCCGCCTCGCTGCTATATTTATTAACCTTTACCACATCAACAGATGATGAACATGAACTTCTCAGGCGACCTTTCCGTGTTATCTGTTAACTATGCAGGGGGAAGTCGGGGGGCAATTGAGTTCAGCCTCAGCCTGGAGAGCTGGTGAGCAAGGGGGGCGGAGAAGGTCACGAGCTGAATGTCGGGGAGTTGGAAAGTTTGAATTTCAGCTGTGGAGCAGGGAACTTCAAATATCCTTGGAAATCATCGTTTTTTGGTCTCTAGCTCAAATTGATGAGGTTCTTTGCAGTGCAGAGAAGAGGCGGGGGGGGGGGGGGGGGGCGATTGATGCACCTTCATGTCTCACTGCTTCCCACGAAGGAATGAGAACCCAGCCCATCAGAAAGCTGACTTGGACAACACAGCAGGGTTTTAAATGAGCCCTTTCCCTCTGTGGCTGAGTCTCCGTCTCTCTGACAGAACGACTGAAGCGAAGCTCCTTGAATCAAAGTTCTGCTGAGGTGCTAATAACCGAGCATCACTGTCTTCAGGCTGAACACGGACTGATCCCAGGTCTGCTGAGTTTGACGTGTTACATGTTGAAAATACCCGCGCAGCACTTATCACATTACAGACTGTGGAGCAGCTGAGAGACGTGAGAGGGGAAGAGCAGCCACTGCTGCCAACTGGAATAAATTAGGTTCGGGTTTGTATTCTTTATGTGAAAAAGTTTGTCTTTTTTCCAGAAACTTTATTATTAACTTTACACAAACTCCAGAGAACATGTGGGTCCAGAAAGCAGCTTCACGTTCTCCTGTCGTCATCACCGACTTCAGGGGAACAACTCGACTCTAGTTCAAAGCACCAGATGAACATCTCATCGTTCATCCTATCGTCAGAGGGTTAGCTGCTTCCTCTTCCCTTTCTTCTCCTATCGTTTGATCATAGTCGATGCGTGTCCACTCCCAGTTCTCATATTTCACATTCAACTGAAAAGGCTGCAGGTTCGGACCCAACCAGTCGGGTTTGAATCAACGTCTTCATCCTGTGTTCAGTCGGCCGAGGGTACTCTATTACAAAGAAGAGGAAGACAAAATATTACGCAGCCACCTCAGGGATCCTTCCACAAAGAGACCACATGTATTTTGAGAACCTCGCGACATTAATTTCCCGTTTCCCCCTCGATCACGTCCCCCTGCCTGTGTTTGGACTGACTGCTTCACAGGGAACCGACTGAATTATGCATGGGAGCAAATTGATACTCTGAGCTAAAGGTGGCCTCTATCATTAATTTCTCTCTTCTTCATTATCCTGTTATGATTCAAATGAATAATTTAAAATGTAATATCGTCACTGTCACCCTGACTGGGCCCCGTGTCAGCCCCACATCTTCTAGGCATCATGGGTAAAGAATGGGCTTTAACAGGGTGGATCCACTTGTGCTTTAATCTTGTCTCATTACTGATTCTTTCAAATCTTATGTTTCATATTTTCGTTGGCTCGACCGTCGCCTTTGTAGTGGAGTCGCTGATCAAATGATAGAATCGTGATTAAAAGAATTCAGGCCGATGTCTTCAAGTCTTTTGCTTTGCATGTTTGCCAAGTAAAGGTTTTCAGCAACTTCTTAAAAATGTAGATTCATCTTCGACTTTTATGCCCTGCTACACTCGACTGTGTGGCTCGGTCATGTGTTTTAAATAGTTTAAGACGTTACATCACAGTCACATGGAGGAACAATCAGGATCTATTGACACCTGGACCAGAGTGAAGTCATTGTTCAGCTGCCTGAATCCTCTGGGTCGAGCGTTTCCAGCCGACAGCTGACGACACCATGTGGATTTGAAAAAGTGAGTCTCAGCCTGTGAATCCATTCAGGTGACGGCTGGAGAGAAGATTGACAGATTCATCCAGAGCTTCACCTTCAGACTGAGATTCTTTTTCACCTCGACAGCTCAGTACAACGCGTCTTCCACCGACTCATTTCTCACTCCGTCTAAAACTCCCATCTGAACAAGACCTTGGAATCTTTATTACAGCTTTTTCTCCAAAAACTAATACATGTAGATCATGTGTTTGGATTAGGTTTTGAGAGGAATCCGGATTTATCCAGTTGTAAAGACGCTTTCACACAAATATCTTATAATTAGACTTAAAAACACCAAACTGATTAAACCCACATTAACAATCAGCTGATCCAGAGACACTGAAACGTTTCTCAGGCAACACGTCGGCTGCAGGAGGAGACAGATCGATGGGGGGGGGGAGGGTGGGCAGTGGGCGTCGGCCAGCGAGCCATCCCTCATCTTGGTTCTTCCCAATCTTTCCCACAGCTCTACAAGCCGACACACACCGGGTGATACCATGCATGTTTGATTTCAGAGCACAGCGTATGGATTTTCTCCCTCATCGACAGCAGCTCACGGGCTCTTTCCACCACTCCAGTGGTCTGGTAAATAAATTATTTATCGTCTCTCTCCAGCGCGAGCGTAAGTAGGCCAACATGTCTGACAGCGCGGTGGAAGACCTCCCTCCGCCAGCCGGGGCTGATTCTGTGCATTAAGCTTTGTGCCGTCAGATATTAACCGGCTCCTCTTTCAGCCCGGCAGTCGTGGCTTTGATGCCGGGTCTGCTCGGCGGTTTGATCCCAGAGCACAGAAGCTGGCAACAACGACAACAAATAAAAAAACTGTCTGGTTTGGCAGCGGTGCTCGGTTCAGATGGTGGATCAGGGGAAAACATAAATCATCCGTCATGTGAAGACCCAGATAAACGAACACTGATCACAAGCTGAGGCCTGTCAGGGAACCCCCCCCCCCCCCCCCCCCCCCGTCTGTCTCCTGTTACAGTTACTGGGGCTTTCACGTCAAGTCCAATTTTATATAGTCGTTCTTATTTATACTGTTGATTATCTTTAAGTGCCTTGGTAGGTTTCGACTTTTCACATATTTTGGACAGTTGGGGTTTTCAGACATTTAGCAGGAAGTGTAGACGGGATTAAAACTTTATTGATAAAAACAATATCCACTCTGATGATATATTGTTTGATGGACGAGGACATTTGGCTCATTTAAAAAATAACGGTAATGACGCCCTGACGTTATTTCAGTGTCAACCAGATCAAGAGGTTCATTAATTTTCTCCATTCAAACAGAAACTCTACTAACCCTCAAAACTGAAAACACACAGACGCCAGACACACGCCCGTCTGGTCAGGGGACGCCATCGCAGGTGATGACAACAGGAAGTCCGTCTGTGAAAATGCTCAAAGTGGTAAATTAAACCTTCTAAGAATCAAAATAATAATTATAATTGTCTTATGGGTATTATCTTAATGGCTTTAAAAGGATTCAGCGCCCACTAATGCCATTATGATCGTTCTGCCAGTGTCATATTATCTACTGGGGTTTTATATATTTATCTGCGAGACTATAGATTTCAAACAGGCTGCTAAAAGATGAATTTTTCTGTTATTCTGGTTTTCAACCAAACCCAACCTGAAACCTGTAAAATGATATTTCAGAGTAATTACAGCATTAATTTACTTTTCTCAGAGTTATTACATCTCAACAAATTAGTACACACTAGAAAAAGTCAAACAAAATGGACCTGATGAGGGAAAGTGTTTGCAGAATGTTTGATTTCACAGTCTCTGTGTGAAGCAAATTGGAAAAAGATGAATAATTTGATTTATTCTGCTTTCTGCAGGTGGAACAACCTCTGGGATGTTAAAATGTAATCTATTATGAGGCAGACATGACTTTACCAAACACATTTACAAAAATGGAACCAAGCCTCTTATAGATCTGCAAAAGATATAGTTTTATATTAAAAAACGTCCCCAACTTTTAAGCAATAATAAAGAGATAATACAGGTTTTTCCAGGTTTAGTTGTTGTGGCAAAACCTGATAAGTTCTCTGCAGGTACAGCTGCCTTGCACCCACGTCTTTGACATTTCTATATTTATGAAATATCAGCGCTGAGGCAGCTCTCGTCAAACTGAATCCCCGCCTGACATTTTGTCCATATTTAGAAGCGAGCAGTCTCCACTCGGATCTGTGTGTCAGCTTCCTCCTTCTTTGGAACGCTTATAATTCTTCAATCAGCGTGTGACAAGATTAAAAAATAAAAATACTTGGCAGCTGTCACACATCCTCTGGTCGGGGGGGGGGGGGGGGGACCAGACGTCTTAAGGGTCCGTGATAGAAATTGAATGAGATCTTCTCGGTACGCCGTCGTGGTTCTGTCACAGCTGGACTCTGAGTGGTTCAGTGCCCCGGCTGCGGAGGCTTCACTGTAAATCTTGTTATTTGTGCATTTGTGGCTAACAGTTAGCCACATGCTCCGGTTAGCTGCAGGGAGTTCAGGCAGAATCACGGTGTGACGCGGTTCGGCCAGACGAGCTGCTGCTTTCATTCCAGGCCAGAACATCCACCTCGCCTCCTTATTATAACACGATAAATAGCAAATACAGGAGCGTGACTTCTTCAGCAGGACGGGGTCTCACTGGGGCTTGTCCCTGTGCACGAGTGTCTGCTGGAGGAGACTGAGGGACCGTGCAGCAGCGGGGACAACCACACGTGAGCCTTCCACATCCATGTTCCAGGATCTTTTCACTCCACTGGTCCCTGCAGAGGCCGTTCAGCTGCAGGCCACCAGCAGACACAGTGTAGATCCACAGCTGCTGTGAAGGACACGCCGTGCTTCCTACTGCACGTTCTGCACAAAGGAAAAGGAAACGCAATCAGCGACTTCTTTATTATCTATAATAGAGAACCTGCATGGTAATAACAAAGGGACAATCTGCTCAAACAATGGTGATTCCTTTAGCGTCAGCTCATTCACCAGGTTCTCATTATCTCTTCCTTTCCCGCCTGAACCGTCGTGTTTTTAAACACAAGCAAAGCAAAGCCTGGATTGTTTTCTCAGTTCAGAAGAATATTCTTGTTAAATGTTAAATTCAACCTCTAGAAATCCATTTGAACCATTTAAAGAAGCTTGTGGGGACAGAGTTTTATCAATGACTTCATCAGACATGTGTAGTGAAGTAAAGAGCTAATATATCTATGAACATTGATTTCCTTCCATTTATATCAGATGCTGGACATTTTTCCTGTGTTTTTAATGAAAACAGTTTACAGAACATATATCTGAGTAATTGCTCAATATATCTGATCTTATAACATATAAATACACAGTTGCTACCTTGATTTATTTTTACTTAAATATATAGAACTTTATTTTATCTTTTGCTCATATTGCATTATATAGTCGTTAATTTGTCTAACCCTTTCCTTCATAAATGTTTATAACAGGCAGAATTTGATATGAGAGTGACTTCTGTAGCTCTGTGGTGCTTCCACACGGACAATAATGCTCTTGACTCTTGAATGTTCAAATGCACTATGGTGATAAAGTGGCCAATCAGTTGAATCTGCTTGAAAACTGTAAATACAATATAAAGAAGGATTTATTTCATGATCCCAGCAGCGTTTAATTACAGACGATTGTTAAACAGGTGATTATATTCAAGATAATTTTGGATTAACTGAACATGTATAGGGCCTAAGAATAAGCCATTATGGAAAGATACTGGTGTAAAGACTCAAAATCAGATCAGAATCAGAATCAGAAAGTATTTATTGCCAAGTAGGTTTACACCTACAAGGAATTTGCTCTGGTTATTGGTGCATACAATGAACATAGAAACATAAAAACAATAAATACAACACATAAGAGCGAAAAGCAATAAAAAGAAACAATAAATATTTACTCACTATTTACTACTTACTTATCTACTCCCTTTCTCTAATATTTATACAAAGTAAAATTTATTTAGACATAAACATATATAAATACAATATATATAATAGATAAAAGATATAAAAAGTGAAGTAAAAAGTGAAATGCAAGATGCAAAAGCAAGAACCAGATGAGATTCAAACGAGCAGTGTGATAAAAACAAGGTGCTTTAAAAACTGAGAGAAAAGATGGAGCTTAGAAATAAGATGTTGGGGTCTAATGAAGCATATTTCATTCTACAGGAGAAGAAACTTTTACATTTACAACATGGTCCCCTGCGTCACCCCTGCACCACTTCCTGTTTGGGAAAAGGAGAATCAATCCGAGTGTGGCCGTGATGAACAGCAGCCCGAAGAAGCACGGAGCGATTCAATCAGCCTCACACAGCGGCAGGTGGAAAGTGGGTGTCGGGCCGCGACCGGAGACACGAGCTCCCTCGAGCTTAATCTGAACTTTCAAAGAAATCCAATTAACCACGCCGGCAGGAAAGAGACAAACACCGGCGGGGCGTCTAACACTGCATGTGTACCAGGGACAATACGGCATCTTCTCACCGTGACACCTGGAGAAATGAAGCTCAGTCGCTGGCGTCTGCACGAACACAACGACTTTCAGTGGGGGTTGTTGAGGGGGGGGGGTCACCTTAGCACCAGATATAAACAGATACGATCCCTGCAGTGTCCACAAGAAAACAAGAGCAGTCTTATAAATCGGTGAAATCTGAGAGTGTGAACTTTTCCTTCATGGACCTGCTGTGGTTTTTATCTCTGCAACTTTTGGATATTGAAGCAAAACACTACATGTGACAGTTAAAGTCTTCCCTGTTAAACGTCCCCAGATCAGTTATCATAAATTTAGACAAACTTTGTCTGGTTAAATATGCAGTAATTTGTTGGTTCACCAGGACATAAATCCAACAATTGATAAAGCCAAGTTCTTTCAGTTGTTCACATATTAGAGACTACGTTTTTTACAGAGCAGATATTGTAAATATTCCTTTATTCCTCCATAATGAGAAAATACTGTATGTACAATATTTTTTCTGAAATGTGCCATAAATGATAAAATAGTTATTTTCTCTGGAATGAATGAGTACTTTACGGGGGGGCTGTCACAGCAACATGCAGGGTCCAGTCGTCCCCAGGCAACGAGCACACGTCACGGCTTGAGACGGACGACAGGCGACAGACGAAGGTGGGAAGGTCCGAGGGCGTCTGGTGGACAGGTTGTAAACAACAAGAGAAATGCATCAACCGGAGGGAAATCACCGACGTGTGACAGGAGCAGAAATGAACAGGACTGAGGCCGGAGACACAAAGTGTTTGAAAGTGCGACAGAACAACAGCTCAACAGAGAGGTTACAGAAAACAAAATGCTCTCAGGCGCTTAACATATTCAGTGTTTAGCTAACAGGCTAAGCTAGCAAACCAAGTGAAACTATAACAATCTACATTTATGCATTAAACGACAAGTGTTCCAGATGTTACAGCGTCATGATATATATTGAGATGTATAATAAAGCTAACACCACCTGATTACAGGCGGGCGGCCCCTCGCCAACAGCCGACACTCGTGAGTGAGACTCTAGAAAGCAGAGCTCCTTTTCAAATCTATATTAAACTAAACTTCCAAAGGCTCAGGACCAGAAATTCCAGGGAGAGACACTTCAGACAAAATGTAGGAGTGAATTCAAACTTTCATAAAACCCCAAGTTGCTCTGCAGTGTCCCTCTTAGCCGTTCTTTATTAAAATAAAACATTGTTTTTATCGACCTTTGAGTCGTGATGTAAAATCCCCCCTGATCAATATCCAGAGTGACGAATAATTGAAACCATCCCTTTGTCCCATATTCATCTCCTACGTGCCTCCTCTAACG
This sequence comes from Platichthys flesus, assembly GCF_949316205.1. Taxonomy (NCBI): domain Eukaryota; kingdom Metazoa; phylum Chordata; class Actinopteri; order Pleuronectiformes; family Pleuronectidae; genus Platichthys; species Platichthys flesus. The sequence continues at coordinate 2,382,798 of NC_084952.1, read as the reverse complement.
AGACGCGTCTCTTCATACTTCAAAAGGAAGAGCACGAGGGGATTCAGGTAACTTCACCAAACTCCTGCATTTTAACTTTCTTTAACCCTTATATGGTGTTCGGGTCTGTGGGACCCGTTTTCAATGTTTACTAAAAGTACTCAAATGTTTTTTTTCAACCTGAGACTCAGTGGCCTTGGCTCATTTTCTGTGATGAACATATAAAGGAACATATATTCATATATTACACTTTACACCCCCCCTACACATTTATATTACATATGTGATGTTCGGGTCCACTGGACCCAGGACTACATAGAGTGTTAAATTGTATATTTGAATCACCTCTGCTCCCACATTCCTGCACATTTAAGTAAAAGTTCTCTGCCAGTCACTGCATCCCACAAGGATTCTGTTGATTCCCCTTTGGATTTGAAAACTCCATCACGGATAATAACCCCAAAGTATGCAAATAAATGGGTTTGGTCCATCTCATTCTAGCTTTCTACGAAAACATGCAGTCCCTCCAAATTAGTGCAATCCAGAATGATTTCGTAATGAAAAGTTCGTAAGAAGGCTTGATGTCCTGCACATGAGTCACTGCCACCGTGTCGGCCCTGATTGCACCTCATTACATTGGTAGCCATGCGGGGTGGCTAAAGTGCAAAAAGACCATTGTCATCATTTTTTGTCATACATATGTTGGCTGCTGATGGCCTGGCCTGGATTTGGGACTGGCTGCAGATGAACTTTTTACGTAGCTGGCTGATGGTCAATCTCATCCTCTTCTTCAAACTCACTGTCAGACTCTGAATTGACAGAAACATAATCTTCATATTCTCTAAACTCTTCCCTTCATTGACTTCCAAAGATTTTCTGTCTTCAAAAATTTTTCTAGATACTGTATCTGTTCATTGGTGCTCATGTGTAGACTGACATGAGTTTGTTCAATTTCTAATTAAGTTAAATAAACCTCGAAAAAAACATGTTTCATATTCGTTTTTTCCAATCATATCTTGATTGTAATTGATGTTTCGTTGTTTAATTGCATTTTATCACAAAAAACTGCACTTTTATTCATGATTGTGATTTAACAGGGGTCAGTGACAAATAATAACCATATATGCTGTTTATATTGCTTGTTATTGGGATAAAGTTAACATCTGTTAAGTACTTTTACGTAAATTGTTGTACCTGTATTGATTGAAAGACCGAATAATGTGGTGGGTCCACCAGACCCACGAACATTGGCTGGGTGACCAAAACATGAACACCACACAAGGGTTAATGATGCAGATAATGATTCCCTCCAGCGGAGGTTGAGCTCTCTGGAGATGTGCTCTGCATCAAAAGGTATTTTCTTCTTTGCTCCTCGTCGATGGACTTTGAAACGACCATTAGGACCGAGCACCATCAGAGCGTACAGATGAAACGCTGTGTGATCACTAAACTTCAGCGAGGTTACCGACACATTAAACGAATTGTAAAATCTGCATTTGAAGCTCACAGATCTCTGACGGTGTTGTGCACTGACGAGGATCTTGAATTCAATGACCTTCTCTTTAAGCCACTGACTTCAGATCGAACATCTCAAGATGCTCGGCGCCTTTTCTCACACACAAGCCAGCATTTCAATATCAAAGCCGCCCCGTTCGCTTGGAGCTGCCCGACCCCCTCTGCATAAATCCTGGCCCATCTCTTGAATGTGGAACGAATGAGGGTCAGATTCAATTTGCGACAATTAGGCCCCTTGCTTTGTGTAATTGTTTTTAACGGACGGATCAAACGATCACAGCTCCGGCTGGATGAGAGGAGATGAGGGCGAACAGAAGACACAACAGGGGAAGTCGGGACTGTTTGTTTCATCAAACGCTTCGGTTATAAGATATCACAGAGTTTCACTGGGGACCAGTACAGTCGATTTATCAGACTGGTTTTCCTTCCTTCGCTCTTTCCTCCTCTTTACATCACGGCCGAGGCCTTTTTGACCTGCATCTCACAGCTGAAGATTCCTGAGCTTGATTTCAAGTCTTTACTGGTCTTCATGGTGGAGTTATGATGGGCTACATACATATAATTAGGGCCCGAGCACTGACAGTGGAAGGCCCTATTGAAATTGTAATGATTATTATGATTATTATTATTATTATTATTATTATTATTATTATTATTATTATTATTCAGGCAAATTAATTGTCTTTTTGAGGGCTTTAACATGCTGAAATTCTTACCAAAATTTGCAGAAAGTTAGAAAGTGGTAAAAATGTACGTATTCTAGAAGAATTTTCAATGGGCGTCGCAAAATGTCTCAATGGTGCCCCCCCCCCCCCCCCCCGAGACCCCCGGAACAGGTTCAATCAAAATCAATCCACAGGTGTATCATGACCAACAAACCAAAACGTCCCATGGTGCAATTGGATCAAAGCAACAGGAAGCCTGCTATTTTGCATTTAATGGCCATTTTGGCCATATTCCACATTTTTACTGCGAGGTACTTGAACCAGGGCTTCCATCAGATTAACTTAAAATTGAGATCATTGTCATCACAACAAGATTGAAATAAAAAGGTTATTAAAGTTATCTAAAGTTTGCAGTAAATTAGAAAGTGGTGAAAATGTACGTATTCTTGAGTATTCGGAAATGGGCGTGGCCAAATGGCTCAACAGCGCCACATTTTCATTACAAATTGTATTATTCTTAATCGATGACTTTACTGTTTTTTCATTAATAATTTCTTTATTCTTAATTGATAAATTTATCGTATTAATTAATAATTTATTATTTTTATAAATATCTTCATTATTTTAGCAATCATATTTTATGATTATTATTAATAAGGCAACATCAAGTCTACCTATTATTGCATAACATGAGTGAAGCGGAGGAAGAAGAGGCAGATCCAGTGGATGGCACTAGTTCACCTTCACATGGTTGCCATCTTCCAATAAACCAAACAAGGAAGAAGAAGTAGAACTTGTCTCAGTTTAAAGATTGAGAGCAATCTGAGACTTTTATTCTGGGTTCCTTTGTGAGCCTGCCAGAGAGGCGGCATCATGCAATGGATTTTCATATGGTCTCTTTTTCAACATTTAGTTTACTTATTTTAAAAGGTTCTGTCGATCATTTTGTGAATAAATGTCTGATCTTTCACATAGAGTTTCTTAAATTAATAAACTTAACTTTTTATCACAGGGAAGTTTCAACACCTAGTGCAGCCTTTAATTGTGCCCTCCACGTCAATGTCAATGGATATTTGCATGAACAGTGGAAAAGAAGTGTCAATACAGGAATGTACATAATATATTTTTTGTTTTTTATTGATTGCAAAATATAGAATAATTTGTAAGAGCACACAGAGAACATCCACAAAAGTACAGTTAGAGCGTCTAGTGACAATTCAGATGACCTCTGATTCATCTCCTGAGATATCTGATTCATCTCCTGAGACATCTGATTCATCTCCTGAGATATCTGATTCATCTCCTGAGACATCTGATTCATCTCCTGAGATATTTGATTCATCTCCTGAAACATCTGATTCAGCTCCTGAGATATCTGATTCATCTCCTCAGACCTCTGATTCATCTCCTGAGATATTTGATTCATCTCCTGAAACGTCTGATTCAGCTCCTGAGACTTCTGATTCCTCATCTGAGACATCTGATTCATCTTCTGAGACATCTGATTCATCTCTTGAGACATCTGATTCATGTCCTGAGACCTCTGATTCATCTCCTGAGACATCTGCTTCATGCCCTGAGACGTCTGATTCATCTCCTGAGACATCTGCTTCATGTCCTGAGACATCTGATTCATCTCCTGAGACATCTGATTTATCTCCTGAGACCTCTGATTCCTCATCTGAGACCTCCGTTTCATCAACCGAGACATCTGATTCATCTCCTGAGACATCTGCTTCATGTCCTGAGACATCTGATTCCTCATCTGAGACCTCTGATTCATCTCCTGAGACTTCTGATTCCTCATCTGAGACCTCAGATTCATCTTCTGAGACTTCTGATTCATCTTCTGAGACATCTGAATCATCTCCTGAGACATCTGAATCATCTCCTGAGACATCTGCTTCATGTCCTGAGACTTCTGAATCCTCATCTGAGACCTCTGATTCATCTCCTGAGACATCTGAATCATCTCCTGAGACCTCTGATTCCTCATCTGAGGCCTCTGGTTCATCTGATTCATCTCCTGAGACATCTGCTTCATGTCCTGAGACATCTGACTCATCTCCTGAGACCTCTGTTTCATCTCCTGAGATATCTGATTTATCTCCTGAGACCTCTGATTCATCTCCTGAGAAATCTGATTCATCTTCTGAGACCTCTGATTCCTCATATGAGACGTCTGATTCATCTTCTGAGCCCTCTGATTCATCTTCTGAGACCTCGGATTCATCTCCTGAGACCTCTGAATCATCTTCTAAGACTTCTGATTCATCTTCTGAGACATCTGAATCATCTCCTGAGACGTCTGAATCATCTCCTGAGACATCTGCTTCATGTCCTGAGACTTCTGAATCCTCATCTGAGACCTCTGATTCATCTACTGAGATGTCTGAATCATCTCCTGAGACCTCTGATTCCTCATCTGAGACCTCTGATTCATCTTCTGAGACCTCTGATTCCTCATCTGAGACCTCTGATTCATCTTCTGAGACATCTGCTTCATGTCCTGAGACATCTGATTCCTCATCTGAGACCTCTGATTCATCTCCTGAGACTTCTGATTCCTCATCTGAGACCTCAGATTCATCTTCTGAGACTTCTGATTCATCTTCTGAGACATCTGAATCATCTCCTGAGACATCTGATTCCTCATCTGAGACCTCAGATTCATCTTCTGAGACTTCTGATTCATCTTCTGAGACATCTGAATCATCTCCTGAGACATCTGAATCATCTCCTGAGACATCTGCTTCATGTCCTGAGACTTCTGAATCCTCATCTGAGACCTCTGATTCATCTCCTGAGACATCTGAATCATCTCCTGAGACCTCTGATTCCTCATCGGAGGCCTCTGATTCATCTGATTCATCTCCTGAGACATCTGCTTCATGTCCTGAGACATCTGACTCATCTCCTGAGACCTCTGTTTCATCTCCTGAGATATCTGATTTATCTCCTGAGACCTCTGATTCATCTCCTGAGAAATCTGATTCATCTTCTGAGACCTCTGATTCCTCATATGAGATGTCTGATTCATCTTCTGAGCCCTCTGATTCCTCATATGAGACCTCTGATTCCTCTTCTGAGCCCTCTGATTCATCTTCTGAGACCTCGGATTCATCTCCTGAGACCTCTGAATCATCTTCTAAGACTTCTGATTCATCTTCTGAGACATCTGAATCATCTCCTGAGACGTCTGAATCATCTCCTGAGACATCTGCTTCATGTCCTGAGACTTCTGAATCCTCATCTGAGACCTCTGATTCATCTCCTGAGACCTCTGAATCATCTCCTGAGACCTCTGATTCCTCATCTGAGACCTCTGATTCATCTTCTGAGACCTCTGATTCCTCATCTGAGACCTCTGATTCATCTTCTGAGACCTCAGATTCATCTTCTGAGACCTCAGATTCATCTCCTGAGACCTCTGATTCATCTTCTGAGACCTCTGAATCATCTCCTGAGACCTCGGATTCATCTCCTGAGACATCTGATTCATCTCCTGAGACCTCTGAATCATCTTCTGAGACCTCTGATTCATCTCCTGAGACATCTGATTCATCTTCTGAGACCTCTGATTCATCTCCTGAGACCTCGGATTCATCTCCTGAGACCTCTGAATCATCTCCTGAGACTTCTGATTCATCTTCTGAGACATCTGAATCATCTCCTGAGACATCTGAATCATCTCCTGAGACATCTGCTTCATGTCCTGAGACTTCTGAATCCTCGTCTGAGACCTCTGATTCATCTCCTGAGACATCTGAATCATCTCCTGAGACCTCTGATTCCTCATCTGAGACCTCTGATTCATCTTCTGAGACCTCTGATTCCTCATCTGAGACCTCTGATTCATCTTCTGAGACCTCAGATTCATCTTCTGAGACCTCAGATTCATCTCCTGAGACCTCTGATTCATCTTCTGAGACCTCTGAATCATCTCCTGAGACCTCGGATTCATCTCCTGAGACATCTGAATCATCTCCTGAGACATCTGAATCATCTCCTGAGACCTCTGAATCATCTTCTGAGACCTCTGATTCATCTGAGACATCTGATTCATCTTCTGAGACCTGTGATTCATCTCCTGAGACCTCGGATTCATCTCTTGAGACCTCTGAATCATCTCCTGAGACTTCTGATTCATCTTCTGAGACATCTGAACCATCTCCTGAGACCTCGGATTCATCTCCTGAGACCTCTGAATCATCTTCTAAGACTTCCGATTCATCTTCTGAGACATCTGAATCATCTCCTGAGACATCTGAATCATCTCCTGAGACATCTGCTTCATGTCCTGAGACTTCTGAATCCTCATCTGAGACCTCTGATTCATCTCCTGAGACCTCTGATTCCTCATCTGAGGCCTCTGATTCATCTGCTTCATGTTCTGAGACATCTGACTCATCTCCTGAGACCTCTGTTTCATCTCCTGAGATATCTGATTTATCTCCTGAGACTTCTGATTCATCTCCTGAGAAATCTGATTCATCTTCTGAGACCTCTGATTCCTCATATGAGACCTCTGATTCATCTTCTGAGACCTCTGATTCATCTCCCGAGACCTCGGATTCATCTCCTGAGACCTCTGAATCATCTTCTGAGACCTCGGATTCATCTCCTGAGACATCTGATTCCTCATCTGAGACCTCTGATTCATCTCCTGAGACATCTGCTTCATGTCCTGAGACATCTGATTCATCACCTGAGACATCTGCTTCATCTCCTGAGACATCTGATTCCTCATCTGAGACATCTGAATCATCTCCTGAGATATCTGAATCATCTCCTGAGACATCTGCTTCATGTCCTGAGACTTCTGAATCCTCATCTGAGACCTCTGATTCATCTCCTGAGACCTCGGATTCATCTCCTGAGACCTCGGATTCATCTCCTGAGACCTCTGATTCATCTTCTGAGACCTCGGTTTCATCTCCTGAAACCTCTGAGTCATAGTCTGAGACCTCAGATTCAAGGTCCATTGATACAGGGTCATCATCCCACGATTCAGTGCTCTCTGAGTCCTTTATCTCATGATTTGAGACCTTTGGCTTATGGTCCGAAAATCTTTTCAAGAGTTTGATTTCATCCGCAGAAGCTGCAGACTTGCTCCGCTCCATTTGAAGCTGCTCTTTGAGGTCCTGGATCTTCTTTTCATACTCTGAGATCTTTTGTTTGTCCTTAGAGATCTTCTGTTTATACTCAGAGATATTTTGTTCATTATCAGATCTCTCCATTGTGAGCTGCTCTTTGAGGTCCTGGATTTGTTTGTCGAGGAGGTTTTCCTGGTCAAAGTCAACTGGGTGGCTCTCGGCAGGCGGAGAAGGAAAGAAGGCGGATTGCTTCAGCTGGTTGTTGCATTGCTCTAACTCTGCGATCTTTGTGTTGAGAGACAGAAGAGTTCTGTTCTTTTCTTTAATAATGGCCGTCTTTTGAGATACTTCAATCTTTAAAAACTCGGCCTTCTTTTTAAAGAGTAATCCCTCTATGATCTCTTGAATGCAGGGCACATTTTGGGAGCTGTTGACAAGCTTATGAAGTAATGTTTTCAGCATCTCCTTCTGTGCTTTTTCTTCTTTGTATTTTCCATTCATACAGTGAAAGTCCTGCTGAAGCTGTGTAATAAGAGTGGTTATCTCTGCGTAAACGGAACTGGTCAACGTCTCACGTTTGCCTGGATACTGCTGTTCATTTTGGAGCAGATGTTCCTTGGGGATTCTTGGTTGACTGTTTCCTGTTGCCATCTTGCTTAAAAATATTATGCTTCTTGATTGTTTGGCAAGTAAGTAATGTGCCCCCACAGGTAGATAAAATGATGTCTTCATGATTAAAGGAGAGTGGACTCCAAAGAAATAATTCCAAAGAACATAGGAGTTAACACTTTGAACTTTTCAATCAATGATTAAAGGAGAGTGGACTCCAAAGAAATAATTCCAAAGAACAAAGGAGTTAACGCTTCTTTGAACTTTTCAATAATTTCCTGTCCTTTTACTTCAATGAACAAGTGAACTATCAAAGCTAATTGTCCTCTTTGCTACCTCTCTCTCTCTCTCTCTCTCTCTCTCTCTCTCACTCTCTCATGTTAGTTATTCAAACAGAGGGAATCCGTCACAAGTCATTTGTCAAACTGAGATAGAAGCAGGAAAAAAAAAAAAATTAAGTTTTCAAAGTGTGAAGGGGAAGACTGGTCTGTCCCTCGGGTTCACAGACACTCCTCACCACCTCGTGTGAGAGAAGACAATCATGCAAAAGCGAGGACGACACAGGTGGTGACGACACAGGTTCAGATCTACAAGCAGTCAGACTCAATCTAATTTAACGACTTTGATTACGGCTCAAATAAAAGAGTTAAAGACGCTGCACAGTGCTGCCGAACCGAACTGGGGACACTGAAGAAACCAGTGGACGGTTCATCTGGACATACACTGTTGATTTGGATTGGCAGCAGGTTGACTGTTGCTCACGCCTAAAGACTAATGCCTCCATCACACTTCACAATTCTTGCACTCGCCAAGAAATTTTGAAACTGGACAAAAGTCTTTAGGTGCCACAATTTACACCAAGGGCCCCAAGTGTCCAACATCTGTGCACAGTTCCTGATTCAGTAAAGTCCACACTTAAGTCATCCCTTGTTTAGTGTTCGTTCTATAGCTTCCAGCAAAATGCTGGTACAATAAAATCTCTTTACAAGTCTTTGTGTTTGTTGTTACTATTTTTATTAGGTTCATCTTTTTTTAAATATCACTGACAGGTCCTTACGGGGCCAATCAGATTTCAGTTCACCTTGTTTGAATTGACTTGTGACAGGGAGAATTATTTTCTTCCCACCACTCTCTGTCTCTGCTTCAGACGTCAGGCTCAGTGCTTCACAGTCTATGTCATCATATATCCATAGATGCCTTGCGGTTGAATTCTGCAGCTCAGCAGAGCTTAATGTAAAGAAGTAAAGCTCCAGATTTAGTCCAGTGGGCTGCGATATTCAGAGCTTCACGAGACGATGGTGAGGATCCAACCCAAGCCTGAGACGCCTGAAGCAGTCACCATGATAAAACTCACGAATCACCACAAACGAACAAAGACATTTCTGCTCCACGTTATTTAAATGTGCAGCTCAGACACTTTCCCAGTGAGCGCACTGGCTGGTGGAACGTGAGGCGATGTCTTCTTCACAGACAGGAGGAGCAGCCCATCAGAACAGCGTGCGAGTGACATCTTCCCCGAAGGAAACGCTATTGAAGCGGAGCTGTATTTATAGACGGAGTAAACATCCTGTTTACTCCTTTAAAACCCTCACGGAGGAACATGCAGTATTCATTCTCCCAGTCTGCGTCTTCTACTCATGGTTTTATATATATAATGCAGGCCTCTGCAGCGGATTAGATGGTTTAGAGGTTGTGTGTTAGAGACTTGGCATCATCATATGCCAGCTAGCACCTCAGACTCAGAGGAGAGCTGCTCACTAATTGAGGTCAGGAGTTGCTCTATAACCGAACTTTAAGAAAAAATAAATCCTCTTCCGCCCATTTGTCCCTTTAACACAATGAAATGGAGGAATGTCCCCTCGGAGTCCTGTGCTGAAATGAAATGCCTCATAATACGTCGGACCTCTTGCCACTGGGGCGGATGGAAAAAGCAGCCGGCGCGTCCGCTGCTAATACGGTTGGCCGAGGTCTCCGGGCCACTTTATTCATTAAACCGACCTATTAGAGCCTCATCTGAGCCGCCGCCGCTGTGATCCGGTGTCACTGGACCTGTCAATCAGAGCCGCTCCAGGATGGTGTGATACTTATCAAGGTCCGCTTGACTCAGAGCTGAATGGTGACGGGTGAGACCTTCCCCGGTGTAATGGGAGTCAGATTGTGGTTCTGACGGATTTAAAGCCACGCTCATTTGCATACAATCAGAATATGCAGAGCAGAGCAGAATCTGAACGCACACATGAGACTGGAGCGTTTGTGTGCGTCCACTGGATGATGTGTGATGGGGGGGAAATAAACAAATCTTTTTCCGGGTGGTTGATTTTCTGTGTGCATTAGACTTGTTATATGGAAATCCAGCGCTCCGGGTCGTGCACTGCTGGTCACGCTGCACATTTCCATCTACAGCTGAGAACCTGTCGTGTTTCACCCTGCACCCATGCACAGCTATACTGGGAGATGTGGAAACACACTGTATGGATACTGGTTTGGTAGATTCTTGAGCAGTTTGTTGCCCAAAGACTCCAGTTTTTTGTCATATGCATATTTCTAAGAGATGGAAAAATAAAAACTGTCCTTTCTCAAAGCTGCACTTACCCAGTGTGAAGTCAGATGATTTTCTTCTTCCTCTCCTGTTTTGTATCATGTTTATATTTGCACACAGAATCGACTTCTTTCTTTTGATCCATGTGATGCAAGGCACCATATTACAAAGCGTGTTTTAATAGTTGGTGTGTTCAGAAATACAACAAGAAGAGGAAGATATTTCACGATTCCTTTGGAGTCCTGATTAATATTTACACTAAAATGTTCTCATACATTCAAACATCTCCACATCTTCCACCATCAAAATGAGTTAAATAAAAACCTTTCCCAGATTTCATCTCCCACTCTGCTCACCCTGCTTCCTCCATGGGGTCGGAGCCCAGTGGAGAGTTTATTGACACCGACTGCAGCGTGTCTACAGGACACCAATAAAGCTGTGTCTCCCCTGCAGCCTGGGCGCTGCTCCGGCAGCACAAAGGCAGCTCCGTCTGAAAGGCTGCCTCAGAGCATGAATGCTAATGGCATTGATTAATACCTCCATTTGCTTCGGGGGAAACTTGTGGACTTCTATTGCAAAAGAGCAGCCGGGACCCTGGAGTGTGCTCGACAGCCTGAAGTGGAGAACAGGCGGCTGCACAGCGAAACCTTCAGAGGCTCGATCACAAAGTGAGCAGCTAGGAGCCATTAAGGAGTCCAGTGGAGAAATGACAGCGTGAATATAATGACACACGAGAAGGCAGAAGACAGAGAAGATTCCAGAAGGCGTCACTAAACTGAAGGTTCTCTAGTTTCGGTCTCATTTGTAGCTTGATAACAGTTCAGTTAGTAAATTATAGATTATCTAAAGCAGCTGGATGAGGTGAAGTTTTATATGACTCGTGTATCACTCACATATTTTGAGCTCAAACCTAGTTGCCCCAAAATAACGTTTGTTGCCCCCAGAGACTAATGTGTCGTCAGATAATACCCGATGGACACCGAGTTCTGACTAAACCCGAAATGAAATCTCCAGTAACAAACTTGCTGCACCATCCTGAGGTGGTGGAACCGTCCATTAAAAGATCTTTATCAGTTATTCTGCTGTCGGGGGTAATTTAAGGTTGATGATCTTGCCCAGGGGCACTTTGGCAACACGCACCATCAACCTTTGAGTTAGTGAATCATCAGCTTTATCTCTTCAGTTACAGAACCCCCCCCCCCCCCACAGTTTTTTTTAAAATGCAAGTCAATTGAAGGCATAATTACATAGAAATCTCCCTCCTGTTGTAGCTCTGTAGGTTTAACGCTCAGATAAACCCTATAAACATTAGGGGTGGAGATTGTGATTTTTTATTATAGCAGTGAAACCTAATAGTCTCATTCCACACACATGGCACTACTATCTACAGCAGGCTCCCTCCTGACAGCGTGTCCAGGATGATGGTGTTGACGAACCGGTGGAGCGTCACTCAACATCTGCTGCAGCGACAGAGAGATTCTGTTTTCTCCGGTGCTCTGAAATCCACACGTGGCTTTTGAAGCAAGACGACGTAGAAACCAAGACGTGTGATGTGTGTCGGGGAAGTGAAAACACTGATATATGTACCAGACAGTTAATAAAGAAACGTGTTCAATTATCTTTTTTACCCAAAAAATCACAAGCTGCACTGCAGGTAACAATGTCAAAGCTGCCAACCTTTAAAAGTGACATTTTCTAGCTGAAATACAGCGAATGCTTTTGCACTGTGTGTGTTGAACAACCTCATTTATAATCCAAATCTCTGACAAGCTATTAAAAACATGTCAAAGGGTCGTGATCGATTAATTCAGTTTGAATGTCGCCCTCCTTCTCCGGCTGGAATTAAAACCGAGTCTCTAATCCTGGCGTTGAGGATCGGTGTGATGTGAAAGGTTCGCTGCCACTCGATCACCTGATCCAACCCCTCCAATCACGACTTGAACCACACAGTGCATTCTGTTTACAGCCCTTTTTGCTTTTATTGAAGAGATGTTGAAAGAAACAGTCACATGTGATATATATACATCCAAGGTCTTTGCACATAACTCCCGTAACGAGCGCCATGCAAGGTTTTGACACGACTGCAGGTCGAGGGTCAGCCTCACCAGTGGCCTCCTCGAACCAGAAACACACTGCACGTCTGCTTCCAGATGTTTTTACCAGAACTTCTATGTTCCACACAGAGGCAGCAGCAGCAGCCAGGAAGTGTCTTTGAATGCAGGAAACACGAGGACGATGGAAAAAATTATATGAAATCACTTTATTCTCAGAGTGTGTTCGGTGATTCCATTTTTTGCAGGAAAGTTACAGACTGAAATCTCTGTCTAATGGCATGCAGTGAGGCTAACAGGTGGAAAACACACAGAGGACACGCAACGAGTATATCAACAACCTGGCCTACATCGCACACCATAAGCATGCATACATTTTTGTCAACAAATAGGAAGATAGAGAGAGGGGCAGAGAAGGGGAGACAAGGGGGGGGGGGGGGGGGGGGAAGGAGAAGATTTCGCAGTAGAAAAAAATGCACCAAATCAACATTGTTTATTTTTTTTTGTGTGTGTGTGTTTTTTTTTGTTTATTTTTATTTTTTTCAAAATACCAAACCAGACGGAAACGAGACCGGCTACAGACGAGAAGGAGAAAATCACTGCACCCGCGAAAGAATCTTCTCAACACGCACAGAACGGAGAACAGAGGGACGCAAGGAGAGAGAGAGAGAGAGAGAGAGAGAGAGAGAAACATCGGACAGGTACATTCAAGTCACATCGAGAGTGGTGTATTTTTTCAGGCAGTATCATTATTTGTAATTTTTTTTTTTAAATCACATCAAACGTGTGACTCCGAACCGAAGTGGGCGACTTCTATGAGACGACACGCTATCGGTCACGGGGCAGTGGTGTCTGAAGCCGTTTGGAACGCGGTCAACTGGCGTTTACGAGGTGATGATGAAGGGGGGGGGGGGGTTTGTGTTGACGGTGGCTGAACGGGATGCGGAGGATGATCGGGGGGGGGTTTTCAGCGCACACCGGTTTGGAAAAAAGACTCGCTTGAACACACACGCTGATGAAAGTCCTGTACAGGGGCAGTAATTGTAGCTTTCTGGAGAATTCTCGGACCAAAACGATAAAGATACGACATTCATGAATCACAACGGTTCAAGGAAAAACTGCCTAAATACGGTTCAAACGTCTATTTCAACTTAAAGCTCGATTACCTGAGAATAAACACACGATGCAGAGATGAAATGAGAACGACGGTACTTGCCTACGTCTACCAGCACTATTCTTTGGTTTGATTGGATAATGCTCTGATGCACGGTGGTGATGAACGGTCCGTAATCCTCGAATGCAAACTATGTGCTAACACGCTGTTTAAACTAGCGAAGGCAGCTCATTAAAAGCACAGGACGGTCAGTAAACGTGCTCTACAGGCGACCCTACCACACACAGTCACCGGAAGTCTTTTTAAATATATTCTCATCGTGATTACCGAGGTCACAAAGCGGCCGAAACAAAAAGCTAAACCTCCCTCGTCTGGATAAGTGTAACTTTGTTTTTGTCTATATCAGTAAAAACAGTCAGAATGTGGCAAAAGAGTTTAGAAAAACCTTAAATACACTTACAGGTACTGTGCGAATCACAAAGACGTTTCATAACAAAACTCATCACAAGGCAAACTGATCACGGCTAGTGTAGCACATTTAGCTTTGACTCAGTGGGGGGGATTTCTTCTCTTTTGAATCATGTGATGAATCTCTGTGTATATATTTGATTCACTCTAGTTTCTATTTTTCACAACATCAAATGTTACATCCTTCATTGTTTTTCTACTCGGACGCTAACATCGACAGGATTTCCGAGTTTGTGTGTTTCCAGCTCAAGTCTGGTGGAATGTCTGAAATATCTGGAATGTTTCAACAAGACACTGTGGAATGAAGGAGAGAGAGAAACAAGGCCTGTGGAGAGAAAGTAGACTTTATCCTCCGATGACCCTCCTTTAGATTTGTGCCATTACACGTGTCCACCTGCGGGACAAGCTGGACGCCGGCCCACAGGTGGACGGTTTGTGTCTCACGGTCATGGAGCACGTTTGTGTTAATGTCTGCCTCTGGAAACCTGCAGTTTGATCCCCTCTGGGTTTGTGAGTCTGAAACACAAATCTGCTTTGCGCTCGCTGTTCTGTGACGTGACTGAACTTTGACAACATGAAACAAACGGTCCCGCCTTCTCCCTTTTCTCTGTTATGATCCAACATGTGGGAGCCACAAACACGTCACCGTCACTATGCACACACGCGTGTGTGTCCTTCACATCCACTAACACATCAAGGGGTAAGTTAAAACACACAACAATGAAGATTGTCTGTTATTGCTGATTCAGGACTTCACTCCCATCAGTTAAACCAACGGACACAGGACAACCTCATTTACTGAACAATATATTGCACTATTGTCACTGTCTGTTCACATAGTGTGTTCACAACGTAGTTGTGTTTGTGAAGTTTCTTTTTTCTTTTACAAAATAATCATGAAAACGTCAACACAAACGTCCTGTTGCAGAAGCAGAGTGAGCGACACCTGCCAGAGGACAAAACTGAACTTTTAAACCACAAACATTTAGAAAGAGTGAATTTGTAGAAAGATTTTCATCTGACGGGTTTGAGACGATCTCTGGAGAACGATGGAGAACATATTTATAGTTTTCCCCATGGAAGAACATTTCAGACACGGAGTCAGTTTTCACCAACTGGACGTGCTGGACAAGAAGTCGTTCAATTACAAATGGAAAACCAGTTATTGCCTCAAATATCAATGTGTTTAGCTTCTTCATAATAAATCAAATGGTATCCATGTGTGTACTTCACTTCACCAGTTTACTGTGTGCTCAAAATAAGTTTAATCAATAAATGAATAGGAATTCCTTCACTTTCTGGTTTTGCAGATGTTTCCAGATGTTTGTTCAGCAGTGCTCATCGCACACGTTCACAGTAAACCAATGAGAACATGACTGACAGCTTATGGGGTGAATCCTCACAATGGAGAACCAATAGAAATGTATTTATATACATCGTATGTATCAAATATTAGCAAACACAAAACAGGAAAATTCAATCAAATTTTGATATGATTTGGATAATTTCTTAAAAGTTAAAAATATGGCTTATACTCTTAGTCATCTTGTTATACGTCATATTTCACTCATATATAGTTCTCTTTTTTTATAACCCGAGTCTATTTACAAACTAAACTGATGGAGGGTGACGGGTGATATCTGGTTTTCTTCTAAGTGCTGGACATTTAGAGAACACTGAGTTTGCCTCGAGGTGAAGACGCTGGATCTGCTCGGCTGTTACGTACTTTTTAAAATCTGCGATTATCAATAAAAGATTTTTTGTATGAGAGATTCAAAAGTAGGTTCCACCCTCCGAGATTAGATACTTCAACTCAAAGGCAAAGTCACGACGTGTTGTAATATCCCAGGACACTTAGAAGTCTGGCTGAATGGGGAAGGAGGTGTGTGTGTGTGTGGGGGGGGGGGCTGAAGAAAAGTGTGACTGCAGGTTCGGTCGTGGGGGGGCGGGGGGGGGGGGGGGTACAGAGTTGGTTAAATGAATCGTCGTAAGAAGTTATTCATATTTCAAGCAAAACACTGTTACTTTTTATTGAACATATCCATGAGCGGGGCCGGGATGAACTTCATGACCGTGTCCACGATGCTCTCCTCCTCCTCCTCGTCGCCGCAGCCGGTGGGCACCGCCTTCTTGGGGCGGGTGAGGCTGCCCTCGGAGGCCTGCTCCATCGCAGCCGCCGCCTCGGCCTCCTTCTCCTCCTTCTTCTTGATGCCATACTGCACACGGGACACAACAGGGAACCACGTTATTACAGAGATGTTACAGCTCAGAATCTAATGTGTTACCTTGAATCTACATATGTGGGTTAAACATGATTCACAGCACCACCCACAACCGTGATAACTTTAACATCACTGCGTTCGAAAGGCAAAACTTAGGGATGAAGTTACACTCTGTGGGATTTATTGTTAGAAACCCCTGTTTTATTAAAACCATCTTTTATCTCAGTTATGTTGACTGGTGCATTTCAGGAGTCAGGTTTGCTGGCAGCAACATTTTACATTTGGGGAAAATACACTCATTAAATTTCTTGCTGAGGTTTAGATAAAACGATTAGAACCACTTGTTTATGCCCACGACCTGAAGAGCCAGAGATAGAACCACCCGGGCTATTTCTCCCACTTATACCCTTAATCACCTCCTGATGCACAATCAGTGCATTTACATGTGAGTGGTATTTAATCGTCCATCTCTCTGCAATAAAGCAAATAAGCACATGATCACCTCAGCTCTTTCTTTTACTGTGGAAATAAGAGTTTTATCTTTATTACATACATTTAATTCATGTCTGTGCTGAAGCTCGTTGCTTTTATGCTTCGTTATTGCTTTAAAGCCACAGTTACATGTCTCTGCTGAACAAACCCTGAAAGTGACTCTGGCCTTTCAGAGCAGTGCCCTTTTTCAACCACTTCCAATTTCCCAATTTGACAAGAAGCTTAGAAAACAGCATCTCTCACTTCACAAGCAAACAGGAAGCTGAGTGTTCCCCTGAAGAAACTTCCTGTGAAAGCAGGGACCTGAGTGACAGCTTTAAGTCGTGATATGATCGTTTCATGCAAATCGGGTGGAAATGATTTACAAAGTTAATCAGATCTTTTCCTTTCACACAGATTATCCTCGGGCTGAAGACGGTGCAAAAACTTTGGGTCCTGCATGAACAGCAATTACAGATTTCCAGAACGAGTTTGTTTGTGAGTGTGAACACCGGGGCTCTAACTGCTGCTGCCTCGAATTTCACCTCGCTGGATATTTTATGTACCAATTACCGGCAGAGGCACTCGGCAGGCGTGCTGGACAATGCTGAAGATTACCTTACAATTCCCTGGGCCCCAGCAGACTTTTATTAAATCAAGAGCGTGTTTAGAGGAGAAAGAGCACGAAATTGCAATTTAAAACATTAAAGGGAATGAGAACTGCTGGGGGGGGGGTCTGTTTCCCTGGCACCTTGATGGTGATTCTCCCTTATTTTCTCCTCACTCGTTCAGTAAATGAGAACGAAAGGAGATTAAATAAATAAATGTAGAACTGCCGGATCGGGTAAAAAAGCCAATACTTCATTTGTTGATGATTTCACTCTGCTGGTGTGAAATGGAACCAGTATAAAACATCTGGATTTGTTTAATTGTTAACTCAATCAACTGTGTTTCAATCTACAGACATCTTCTTTAAAAGGTTTCTACGACCTTTGACCACTATTTTCTGATTAGTTCATCTTTGATTCCAAGTGACTATGGATTAGAATTTGAAGAAATATCCTCTTCAAGAGGCCAAATAAATGTTTTGTGAGGCTGCGTCACCTTCCCCCCCCCTTGACCTCCTGAATCGGTTCAGTTAATCCATGTGAATGTTTCCTGATGCATTAGAAAGGAACAGAGATCTTCAGATAATCCATTTAAGAGGCAACAAAGGGTTTTGTGAGATAACGGAGACAAGAAGATGAGATCACTTTGACCTTTGAGCACCATCATCTAATCAGTTTATCTGTGGGTCTGAGTGAACCTTTGCTCCACGCTTGAAGGAATCCCTTTGAGGTTTTGTTGAGATATCGTCTTCACAACAAAAGGCGAATGGACGGAGAACTAGAAAACACACTACAGCCACTGGTTTCATCATTGGGTCTGGACTCTTGAGACAATTGTCCCAGCTTCACCACTAATGCAGCCGTAATTGAAGCTGAAGCTTTTATGAATCTCAACAAATGAAGAGTGGAACGATATTAACTCCGATTTGAACTCCAGGCTCTTGCAGCTTCTGCCCAGTTTGTCCTCAGTTTTCCTTAAAGTGTATTTTGTGCATGTGAGGTCCTTGTTCGAGTAAAATCAATAAGTCTGCGGAGCACAGGAAGGTCAACGGGCTGAGTGATGGCTGATCTTGAGGCAGAGATGTGGAAAATGAGCCGGACTCCTCTGTGACCTCTTTGTTTGCTCTACCAGGCTCGAGCTAATGTGATTCTGGAGCAATAAATATCTTAAAGGAGGACGAGTAGAGTCCAATTCTGCTGTGAGGACGTGTGTGAGGGGCAGTGGCACCAAACATGTGTGTTTTAACCTTTATTTGTCATTCTTTATATTAATACAATATAAATATACATTCATTAAAGTCTGTATATAGCTTTATAATATCAGCAGCAACGACAAAACCCTCCTTTTTTTGTCGAGCTTTGATATTTCTAAAACCCAGAGGACAGTCACTGAGGCTGTTTGAGGTGCGACTGGTAAAGATTTGCTCCTGTTGGTTTTATTCTAACGGTTTGCTCCTGATTTGAAGAATCCATTCTGCAGCCAATGAAACCTTTTGGGATCCATCTTCTCTTCTAACTTCCCCCGTCAGTTTAAAAGAAGCTTTATTCTTCTCCTCAGACTTATCACATGATGTTTCATTCCTTAAAATCCATGTGTGTGTCTGCATATTTCCTTGAGGAGAACACAATGATCCGACGCTATCCAAAAAACATAAGAGAACTCATTTCAAATTTAGGAGTTTTAGTCCGTCTCAAAGAACAAGCTCTGTTGTGTTTTCTTCTACATTTGTATGGTTGTTACCAGGATTTGGCAGAAATGACAGGTTTTGGAGCAGATCCAGGAATTTGTTTGCATTACATCATGATCTTGATGAAAATATGAGGACATATTTAGAGGCTGGTATCAAACAGTGTAATTTCATTGTGGTTTCCGGACTGAAATTGATATTTGAAACATGTAACTTTACCATTAATGTGTATCTGTTATACATAATGAGTTATAAGGCTTGTTTTAATTTGACTGTTGGGGCCTTGGCTGAGGTTCATGCTCTGGAGAGCGATTCTAGAAATGCTGACGATAATAACCGAGTCATTAATATCTATACTTCAACATCTACGTTTGAATCTGTCTGGACGTCACATTTCATTATTAACCGGTTTCTTCTGAGCACAGGAGACACGGCTGATGATTGTCCACTAAACCACATCAAACCTGCCTGGATTATTAATTGGAAGCTTTTTCTGCACAAGACTCGAGAATCAGAAGTCTGAGTTCACAACCGGAGAAATGTTCCTCCCTGACCTCAGACGATGGAAAACATCGGAGTGCTCGGCCGATGAGTATCTCCTCCTGCTCGCTTGTTTGTTCTGTGCTCTCCTCCCATGCTGCTCCGTCTTGTTCTCTCTGCAATCTGCTTTATTCAGTCTCCCCTTCACTGTCAGACTCGCTCCGCGGCAACAAAAGCTAGCGTCAGTTGAAGCGAAGACAGTCACGCTTAGTCAGCCCCTCTCCACTCGCTGTAATCAAACACTTTCCAAAGATATGCTGTCATATCGCTCCCGCTCGCTGCCGCTCTCTTCTGTCAGAGCGGCTGCAGAACTAAACTAAAGAATCGAGTGAGGAGAGTTTCACAGGAGCCTCACATGCAGCTCCGCCCGGAGGCCCTTCACAGAGCACAGCCACATATTCAATGGGATTTTTAGAAATGTCAAGAGCGACTTCTCCCTTCAGGCTGCGGATGCTTTGATCGCTTAACATTTTAGTGCAGATTAATTAATGATCAAGCGTGAATCAGAGATGAGACCAAGCCGAGTCAGTCAGACCCAAATTCCATTTGAAGTCAACTCTTACACAGATGAGGTCATGAGTTAAAGTTGATTCATGTCACGCAGCAAACAGAAATGAATTATCATTACCCGGAAGTCTGAACCTCAAAATGAAAACAGAGGGTGACTAAACGAAAACAACACTTTTATTCACTGTACCAAGTATTTAATGGAGGTGTTCTCACCTTGTCTCTGATGCCCTGTCGGATGTTTTCTCTCTCTGACTCCATTTTTGCATATTTGGCCTTCCTCTCCTCCTCCTGTTGCCTCAGTGCCTCCTGTCTTTCGTCCTCCTTCTTCTGGGCGTCCGGGTCCTCCGCCTTCTCCTCCCCACCGAGCATCTTGCCCATGTCTTTGGTGGCTCCTGTGGTGACAGAGAAACAAAAGTGATGAGTGAAACAAGGTTGAGGCAGACATCTTCAAACCAGCAACTCACAGCATTTCACAGTAATATCGCTTGTGACAGATCTCAGCCACTGGGCTGTTTCTAAGCATTGGGTGAGCGCAGTGGATCTAAGATTTGGATAATTCAGCAGACGTTGCTTTGTATTTTAAATCCTCTTTCAGGCCAGAGAAAGAGCAGCTTCATGTGTCCTCGACTGAACCAGAGACAAAAGTGTCTGACAACAGAGGGAACAAGAGCCGGAGATAAAACACACTGCGATAAATTATTAGCTATTCTCTTGATTGCCGTTGTGTTGCTCGCTGTGGCCTCTGCCGACCCGAGCAGGAATTTACATCCTCATGCAAAGTGTCCACTTGGACCTCGGGTCAACACCGGAGGACAAAAGGTTTGCAGTGCTGTGGAAAGGAGGAAACAGACACTGTCACTGATCTCTCATCTCCCGCCTGTTGGACATGCTCTGAGTTTTGAGTTTCGTGTAAAACGCATGCTGGAGTATGAGCAGAGTCAACAGTGCTTCGTCTGTCAGGACTCAGACTCAGACAGACTCGTGTTCAACCTGTAAACAACTTCCACAGACGCAGGTAGAATGTACAGGACGCTGCACAGTGAACGTTTTGTTTTGACACCTCCTGTTCCAGGGACATTTGATTGTCTCCTCTCAACACAGTACTTCAAAACACAGTGTCTCTTACTTCTTAGATGGTTAGTTTGATTGTAAGTGAGACTAAACATAAACAACAGGAGGGATATGTATGAATCTAGAAACTGGGTGCAGCTGGTTTGAATCCATTGGTGGAGATGTGCACTCTGCTCTTCTAGTTGAGGCCTTAATGTTTTACTTTGATTATTAGAAAATGTGAGGCATTTATGAAAAGCCTTCTGCTAATGGGAAATGTCAGCCTGCAGCTTGCAGTCTGCTTTATATGGAGAGTTACGTGACATTACTGTGAATCATCCTCACACAAAACATCTGTACAGCACCACCAGGAGGATAGAGCTCAGTCCACACACACTCCCTTCTCTCTCCCAGCAACACCCAGGGTCAGGTGATAGACAAAGAGCCACAGAACAAAACAGTGTCTAGGCTCATGGACTTTCATACTTAATTCAGATGCTCTTTTCTAAATGAAATGAAGACGTAAGGACACAACGTGATTTAGGAACACTTGCTTTGCTCTGTGGATGTTTGCATATTGTTCCACCTTCTCCTTGAGGAATCACGTCCACATTAAACTCTCAGCTTCTGCCTGAGTTCTCCTTTCACCAGCATCCAGAGAACTTCCATCACAAATATTATCATCATCTCTTCTCTCTAAAGTAAGATCGGTATGGGTTTAACTCCTGAACCAATGCTGGTGTAGTTCTTTAGAGCATTAAACCTGGAAGGGCATAGTTCAGATCAGGATGTTGCACGGACTAATATTGAGTGTCAGCCTGCATGATGAGCTGCTCCCTGGTTTGCACTGGGCCTCTGCCTGAGCGTTCTCACTCCACAGGCATTAGCTTTTCTTTCCAGCTCAGTGACTGGAATCAAACCAGTGCTGTAACAGTGGCCCCGATGCTTTCTGAACCAGTGGCTCTCCGCTCACTTCCAACTCGCAGGAAAGAAATTGATTTTAATGAGAAGCCGACCTGCTGGACCGCACCGGGGCGGATTTGAAATACACCCGCCCGTCTCTCCCTGCCCAAGAGGTCAGAACACTTCCTCTCTCTATCAGCGCCCCTGTCCCGTCCTCATCTGGGCTTCACCTCACAGGCTGCGTGGAGGAAGAACTCAAAGGCACAGCCATCTGCCGCCGCTGTGAATCCGAAGAGACAGAGGTGACCTTGGGGTTCTTGGCTGCAGCCCGAACTCGCTGTGCTGATGGACCAGGACAAGCCCCAGTCCCTGGTCACATGGAGGGTTAGGGTGGCTGCTAATTACTAAACAGACATGTTGATGTTTTAACTTGAACCCGTTGACATGTTGACAGGCTCTGTGTTGTCGTGTCAGTGTGACGTGTGTAGCTTGTTAAGAAACATGATGGGCAGGAAGTAGCCATTGGGGGTGGAGGTAGGAGTCAAACCTCTATACATGAAATGCAGCCAGTGACCATAAACAATCAAAGTAATATTTTTATTGAATGATTTGTGTTATTTTCTGTATCTTCAGAATAGATTTTTATAAAAAATTAAGTCTGTGCTCATTCTTGACATTCGAAGTAGTCAGTAGTCAGCAAACACTTTCCATACAAGCGCCGAGAACCATTTACTTTTATTATTAATAACTCTTTTGTAGAGCAGAACTTTGTTAAGTTTATTTCTTGCCGCAACTCTTACAAGAAAATGTCTCAGATATTATTTCGGTTCTTTGCTGCCGGCTTAATTAGAACTGTGGGAACTGTGGGATTGTAAACTTTCCTCCAAACTTTGCTGCCAGCGGCGAGAGGAGATTTCCAAAGTGTTGCATGAGTAGAAGTCATCACAGAAGCTGAGGAGCACATTCCCCCTGCGGTGCCTATCCATCACTGCAGGGGGAAGGTTTTCTTCTTCGGCCCGAGAGAAACGTTTTGAAGTTAAAACTTGATACCTTGTTTGAGCTCAGACTTTAGTAGATGAAACTTTCACACTTTCCGGTTCTATCTTGATCTACTGCCAACTTCTCATTAGCCCTGCCACAGATACTGCAATGTTAACTCAAACCTGCAGAGTCTTTAAAATTGGGTTACATTATAGATATTATATTTAACTTGTAGTTGTAGTGAAGTCGTTTGCAGTCCCCTGGTTGTTGTCTAGAAACCACAATGTTCAGGTTTATAAACTTCTACGTCTTCAGACCCGGTCCATCTTATGAAATGTAGATTTCTACCTCTTTGCAGCTTGAGCCCCTTCGTCTCCTCCACATGCTGCCGAGCCTCTCCTCAGCTTCCACATGACTAATCTCCATGCTTACGGCTAATTAGCTTGTTTGATTGTGACAAAGTTGCTGCTCAGCGGCGTGAGACCGTCGCCGTTTCCCCAAAACCCTCGGTGTCATCAAACGCCGCCAGCTGTGGCGTCTGGGAGCGGCAAGCAAAACAACAAAGCTCCAGAGGAGGAGTGTAGAGACTCGACTACGCTTAGAAAAACACTGAAACACAGTCTGACGCATCTAATTAGAAAACACAATGAATAAGTCATTCCTCATCACAATTCCAGTTTTTATTTTTTTGCACAGAACAAGGTTGTTTGCTTTTATTGGCAGTAAAATGCTAATATGATTTTAACTGGAGCTCTGAAATTCCTCTCATGAAACATTCATATGATTTGTAATGTTTTTTATCATGTGTTAATATTAAGGTCTCAAGATTGTTTCGATTAAAAACTGTAATATGTGATCAACAAATACAGGTTGTATAATTAAACAATACTTTCATTACACACATAAGTATTTGACACCACTTGCAAATTAAGCCAGATGAAGACTTGTGTCAAAAGATGTGACAGGAGATAAGCAAAGAAACATATGATTGGTCCATATTTCTTCACATCATCACAACAAACACACTAGCACACACATTTTGGTCATTACTGATCATGCTAGTATGATAATTAAGATAAGAGTCAACGGTCACGTGACCAGTTGTGATTGTGCGGAAAGCAAATCAGCAAAGTTCAGACCACGTCTGCACCACGTCTTAATCACCAAGTTCCAGTCCATCCAGTCCAAACACACTGTCATTGACATTCCCAGTTCCATGCTGCCATTGAGCCTCAACCCACGTTTCCAGTTGCTCGGGTCCCTATGGTGACATCCGTGCCAGTAGCGTGCAGAGCTGGCTGTCCATGCTTCAGAAACTCATTACAGCTCTATAGAGACTTTTTAGGTCAACTGAGGCCTGAGGGCTAATTTTAAAGTAGAAGGAGGCTTCGTCTGTTGAGCGTGAGGAAGAGGAGGAAGAGGAGGAGGAGGAGGGGGAATTGAAAAGGGATCAGTGAAAGGCTGGAAGTTGTAGATGGTCGTGCCACACACTGGATTGGACTTTGCAGAGTTATATAAAGGCTGGTATTAGTTTCGGCTGTTTGAAGTCATGAGGACAGAGTTTTTAAAAAGTATCCGTCTTACTGTGTGTGTGTGTGTGTGTGTGTGTGTGTGTGTGTGTGTGTGTGTGTGTTTGTGTAGATTGGGAACAAATTGTCCAGCCCTTAATTCCAGCACAATATGAATGTGCACATATTGTTTGTGTGTGTGTGTGTTTGTGTCTGCACTTGTTACAGCAGGCTGTTAGAGTAAGATAGAGTGTGTGTCCTCCAGGCGCATTTTAACGTTAACATTGTGTGATTCTGTTTGTTTGTGTGTCTGTGTGCACGATTTACGATTAGCTTGCTAGTTTCGTGCTGTGAAGGTTCACCATGTGGAGCCCGAGGCACAGAAAGAAGGATGGAGAGAGAGAGAGAGAGAGAGAGACGGAGAAAGGGAAGACAACAAGATAGAAACAGGAGCAAGGTCGGAGGGATAAGGTTCCACTACTACACAGCAAATTAGAGATTTAATAAGAGCGACAGAGTAAATGTGTTGTGGACAGATTAAAGAGCTGAGAGTGAGAATCAAAATGAACAACAAGTACTAGAGGGTAGAAGAGAACACGTTTGGAAGGACGGCCTGAAAGTAAAGGACACTCAAGGGGACATAAGAAAGAACGATTTAGAAGAGAAGATGGAATAAAAGAACAAGGGTGTTGGAGACTGCAGGGAAAGAACGAGTGGAAGCGTAAGAGAGAGGAAACAGCAGGGCCGGCTCAAGGACTGTGTGTTCCTGCTCTTCCATCTGTCAGCAGTCCCCCCGGCTGCAGACCGACGGGTCTCTGCTTCAATCCCCCCCGGTCCACACCAGCCATGCGGACCATCATCATCAGCCTCCTGCCCCGGGCTGTGAAGGACGGTGTTCTCAGGAAACCCAGAGGAAATAATCAGTGTCATAATCAACCCAGCGTCAAACGTCCGATTGGTAAAAATTAACCATAACATGAATATTGGATACAGGTTTATTCAAGTTTAGAAAGAACCACGACTCCAATGGATGACAACTCTTTGCTCAAATTTTACCTTGTAACAACTTAACAATAACATAATATATAAGGGTTTTCTTTCATTGTCATGCATGAATTGTTTGTTTTTTGTTGAGAGCTCTTTTCAACAACTAGCACACGATTAAACACCTGCAGGGGACGATGCACACAACACAAGTCATCATGTTTTCTCCAGAACAAACGTCATCAACTCAGATTGTTGCTTTTTGAATTTGTCAGGTGGAAGCACCGTGTTTCTGAGGTAGTAAGGAAACAATCAGGTCTTAAACTCGTTCACATCCACATCTTCCCATCTTCGTAAAGGTCACGTAGACGTCGTGGTTGCATCGTGGAACTTTTAAAGATCTGTGGCTGCTTTTCAACTCCTACACAACGTCACACCGGTGTCAGACCTCTGGAGGATGAAAACTCTTTTTGTCAAAGCGCCACTGAGTCACTTCTCTCTCTGAGCTGCCGGTGACGCGCCTCATCGGCCTCATTCGGAGTCCACTCTTGTTCTTTTGGAGACAGTTGTCCTTGGAGAGCTCTAACACAGAAAGAGATGGATGAATGTTGCTTTATATTTTTCTAAGTGTAAAAAGCGAATCTGGGTGGGTTGAATGATTCTTTCATGGCTGGATGGTGAAATTCAATCTCCTCTAAATGTCCTTCAGCGAGACACAAGTGTGCCCTTAGTGTCTCCATTGAATCACAGCCTCTTTTGTGCTGTTTCAATCAGTTATTAAAAAATAATTAATGTAAAATGAAGAGAAATACTGGAAATAGAAATAATATTGGAAGTGGTGGAAGGACTTGGGGGAAAAGAAGGAAAGACACTTGTTGTGTTCCCATCCCTGATCCCCACCTCAGTGAATCTGTGGCTACACCGGAACCAGGGGCTTCACTCCTGTGCTTTATCACCCAGTCACTCCCATTATCATCTGAGGGCCGCCTCCCGGGGTCCGGCCTTCGTGATGAGCGAACAGGAACGGGCCACATTTATCATCCCTGAGGTTTTCAATGAGGACGAGACACACCATCCATCCACACACACACACACACACACACACACACACACTAACACACACACACACACACACACACACACACACACACACTCAAGCAGAAGGTAGGTCACCCAAACATTAGGCCACTGGAGGATTTGTTTTTGTTTTTTTTGTTAAATGTGCCGTCAAAAGCAAATTAAGCGAGATGGATACCACCATGAATCACGGAAATGAAAAACAATAAATCAAAGAAGTACAACAGAGCAGGATCACAGAACTCCACATCAGACCACTGGACATGAGGAGTGTATTTGATGTAATTTAAAGATACAAGAAAAATGATCTGGAGCCATGAATCACATCTATCAAAGGTTCAACTAAAAAAACAAAAACAGACAAACAACTCTTTAGTTTCACTGTGATGATGAGCTTCCTCTCTGTGTTCATGAGGACTTCAGGTCTGACAGCAGCTTCTGATTCTTTAGATGAGCACTTCCTGTGTCAGATCGAGCTATGACATCGCTCGGCAGCTCGGTGGGGGGGGGGGGGACAAGTTGGGTCGCGTGCCGGAGATCATGGAGAGTAATTGCAGAACTTCATAAGCAATTACTGCGGAGTGGCTGCAGTAATGAGTCATGGAGGTGACACAGCATCAGACTCGCCCTCCACCGACCGACCACAGAGTCACAGGAGGAGGTAAAACACCAGAACCAGAAGAGTCCGCTGCTTGAGTCACTGGGAATCCACATGGAACCTCCCAGTTTGTAACGGACGTTTCACTTCCTGAGTTGCAAATCAGACAAAAACTGCCTTTCAAAGGATCTAAAGGATATTTTCCTTAATGTTGTGTTCAGCTATCTGTCCTTCTTCTACCTTATTGCTCAAACTCCTAGTAAATCATTCTGTAAACCTAACTTTACTATATTATATTAAGGAAATTAAGGAATTTAGAAATTTTGTGAACCATTGAGTTAAATAAACAATTAAAATATATTAAATCACAAATATATCAACGTCATTAAAATCCTTTGTATCAATTAAACCCACTTTGTGTTTTATCATTGATCAGAGTTGATGACACATTAACTAACCTACATCTGTTTTACACAGTTCTCATTTGAGGATCTGACCTAGTAGATGATATATTTTTACATATTTTGACCTAATTTGTGCTCTAGTTAAAAAAGTTTGGTTGAACTGTTGAGACACTTAAATATTTGGAAAGTTGTAGGCTCACATTATGAATTAGGCAGAGGCCCTTTTCGGGGGGGGGGGGGGGGGAGTAAAATATATACCTTGATAAGTGTATCATGTCTGTGATTGGTTTCAGATTAGTATGTGTGTATTATTACTATAAATAATAGTCATAATCACAGTTTTCCTCACACATTTGATCAAAAGGAAACTATCACATGATCAAATGCTAAAAATATTGTGAACAACTAGAATTCGAAGCAGCTGCAGCCGACACCCCTAAGTGAATTTAACTTACTCAAACTAATCCAATATGTTTGTGTAATAACCAATAACTGATCGATTCAGACAATTCAAACGTGGTTCTAATGCATGAGCTTTACTTGTTGTTCAAGTAATAGAAATTGATCCAGGCCGGGGGGGGTAATCAATACAGGTAAATAGCCTTCAGGCCTGGTTGGTTGCTGTTGGTGAGAATTAGCCATCAGCCCAACAGGAAGCTTAACGGCTGAGGTCACAGTATCAATTAAACGCTTCAGCTGCTGATCGTGGTTTTGGTGAAATGTTGTCATATGACAGAACTTAACATTGAATTAAATTAAAATAAAGAGTTCTTCGATAAAGAACATTACCTGGCAGTGTTCCTATGTTCCCGTTGATCTAAGTTATCAGAGAAAAGTGGTAGAACATCAAAACTTTATTTTGGTGATCTGTTGTTATCAGATCCAGTCTCTGAGGTTATATCTGCTCTTTCTCACACTTCATATTCAAGGCCAACCTACAGTGGCCTTGTGTGATCCCCTGCTGTTTGATTTGATCTGCAGGTAAAAGACCTGAGATCGTTTCAGTCCCAGTTACATGTGACAGGTGAGCTCATCTCTTTGTGGAGATGGGTAATTGCTGCTGGTATTTGCCCGGGGCGATCAAAATGCCAGAGATTAAAAACAGATGAATGGACAAATCAAGTGAGACAGCAAATCTACAGAATGTTTTGGATTGCTTCAAATGTTGTTTTTAAAAGTAGTCGGAAGTTTAAAGATTTAATAGCAATGACGCAGTGATCGTGATTCTAAATGTTATATTTTTAAAATGTGATGTTTCACTGCAAAGCAATTTAAAGAATGATTAGAAAAGAACCATTTGTTATCTCTATTGGTGCTTGGTGATTTACTGTGTCGCACCTTTACCTTCAAATCTTCACCTTATTTTCATGTCGTATTTATACACTTCTAACAAACCTGGGCTGTGACTTTTAACAAGTTCAGTTCAATTAACAGTTTGACTAATTAACAGCTTCAACTCACTGTTATCCCTCCGCAGACGGATGGTTATAAAAATAAAGATTAAGAATATTAGAAAGTAAACTTTTATTCTTCCTCATTAACAGGGATGTGCAGTTTTTAACTGTTGTTGAAAACTAGGATGAACTCTTCTGCACGTGTTCTACAGACAGATGTGAACTATGTGCAAGTTTTTGTTCCTCAAACACGATACTGTGTTTTAGTCTCCTCAGAAAGAGCTGTTCAAAGTTTCTTTCAGCTGAGATCCCTGAAGTTAAAAAGCTGAGTTCCTCCACTCGCATGAAAGGAAGAGGATTTAGTTTAATCTGGCAACCAGCAGCTACAGTATGTTTAGGTGAATCCATCATTTGCTTTTCCAGAGATGGTTTTTCCCACATGTATAAAGATGCTAATGCGGCCCACGCTCCAGTTGTACAGTAAAATTCTCAATCATCTGTGAAGCTGAGAGACTTTCACGTTAAGAAACAAGAGCAGCTTCTGACGAGGCCTTTTGTTCTGCAAACATTTCCAGATCTGTCATCTAAAACCATCAATGAGCCGAGCGCCGATGATGATGATGATATGATGATGATGATGATGACATCCAGTGCTGCATGTAAAGGCTGAAACCGGAGAAAAATATCTCTTGATGTTCATTTAAAATACATGAAGTCATGAAGCGAGCAGAGAATTTGAGCCTTCAGCGATTCCATATTTCTGAGCCGCCGAACGAGGCAGGAGAAGAATGTACATCACCCAGAAGCAAAGTGAATATTTAGTGAAAGGAGATTCAGTAAAAAGTCAAAGCAGAGAAGCCGATAGATGGAAATTTGACACGATGCGATAGATGAGTGATTCACATCAGTCCTCACGAGTTGAGATATTTGAACTCAAGTAACAATTTGCGTTGAGAAGGAAACTAGACAAATCCTGACACTGAGCAAGCAGCTCATCAAACTGGCCTGGATTCTACGGCTTTCCCTCAAACCCAGTCTCCCCCTCCTCCCCCTCTGGTCCGGAGGAGAACCAGTAAGGGTTTTTAAAACAACACAAATTATCCCATAGCCAGAAGTATTTGCTTGGGATTTGGTGTCTGAGCTTAAAGGCTGAAGCATTTCTCTGTTTTTTACTTTGAAGTCCTTCAACTTTTTAAATCAGCCGAGTTGTTCACTTCATTAACCAGGAATTGGAACACTGCAGAAAAAGCCGGTTCTCTGACACGTGGATTTAAAGGAAAAAACATTGAACCAACAACTGACTGCATGCGATTTTTAAAATATATAATGTAAAATCTGAATTGAAATGTAGGAGCCAAGCAAAGCGGGGAATCTAAATCGAGCTCCAAACTGCAGTTTGACCTTTGAGGGCCTCTCATCATCTCAGGGAGCGCTGCCATTCCACCGTCACCTCCTGAAATAAGCAGCAACATGAAAACCCTGTAGAGCTAAGCTGGCTGAGATCCTCCTCGGGTGGGTATTCTCAGCATTATGCACACACATTGATCCCCGAGACCCAACGCTCCGCTTCCCTCTTACCCCCACAGTTATGCTTTTAGCTCCCATTTTGTGTCCTGCCTCTATGCTAATATCGGGACCTATGATTCAATCCTCCCGACTCCTGATGGCTTTCAGAGCCTGCGTCTGTGAATTAGCTCGACGGAGCCGCGGCGCCCCGCTTCGCATAATCACCCTCGCCTCATCCTCTGCTGCCACTCTCCCAGTATCCTCATCTATCATGTGGGGGAAATCTGATTTGGGTGATAACTAACACCATCACTCAGACATGAGATCGTGCCGACCTCCACGCCGTCGCCCGTGGCTTGGATTTGTGTGGCTTGGATTTGTGTGGCTTTGCAGCTTCTTTTTCTCGGGCGTGTGAAATATGCAAATGTAAAAACCATGGCAATCCCCCTCACAGCATGTGTGGTCATGCAGAGACAGTGCGTACATGTGGAGCTCGGCATGGTTGGGATTAGGTTTCAGTTTCCAGATAGAGCAGCAACACCTGCCACCGGGTTTCCATCAGACCACAAGTGTTATATTATCAGCTGCTTGATTCTGAAAACGGTTTACACTTCCATGTTGCATCATGATGCCGCCAATGCTAACACCATGAATAAAGACTGATCAGTGGAGCTGACAGGAAAATGAAGAAGGTCTGAAACATGGAATATCGTTCTGTGAAGTTCAAAACATGTATTCAACAAATGTTTAAATCTAAATAGGATACTTTCTGTCCCAGTCTCCTTGAACTCACTGTTTCTTTCTCCTGTTTCTCAAAGGGGGACCAGGTGTCCCTCATCTTTCAAACATGCAGCGAGTCCAGTTGCGAACACTAAAAAGAAAGTTAAAAAGATTTCCTCCTCAGAGCCAAACTGTCCTCAGGGCACAAGTCTGACTCAGAGAGCGGGGGAATGAAGATACAGCTTCAACATCTTTTGAAGACTCGTCATTGAAGGGACAATAAACCCTGATGTGAAGTTCCACTTGTGACTTATTCTCCGTCCCCTCGTCTGGAAGCACAATGGCGACTGGTCCTCGAACGCAGCTCGGCTGATTCTGTGAATCAGAGCCTGATGGATAATTACAGCCTCTTTCTTCAGCTCTGTGAAACCCTCCATTTAAACGATGTGATACTTTATAATAAGACATTTCAGTTTCCTTCATAAAGGACTGAACCATTCATCCTCAGGCTAATCACGCTAACCACATGCTGGCAGTGATATGAGAGCTTTGTTTGAGAGGGTTGAGTAAAGGTATGTATGGCTACATTATAAACTATATTGAGATCCAACCGATGGATGTTCTCTACCAATCGTGAAGCAGTGTGAGCTGTCAATCACGACATCCCAGAACGAACCCTGGCATCAAATAACTACTAATCTAACTGGAAACATGAACTTGAACATTGATACGTCTGAACAGAGCTGTCTTGAATGACAGAAACCATCCGTGTACTTTCTACTAGCATGGAGTAGGCGGGGTTTAAGACCTGTACTGCCACCAGCCACCAGGGGGATCCACGTGTTTCTGCTTCACCCCAGGTAACTGTTGTGTCGTCCATCTTTATATTTAGTCTTCTCGTTACGTTATCCTCAGCTTTTCATCTGTTGTTATACATCTTGTCTGATTGTGTAAAAAACATCCTGAAAATCCTGATTTGAATTAAATTTCAGATTATTGCAAATAAGGAGATTTTACCCATCATCCCGTGCACCAGCTTTAGGTTCTACCACGATAAAGATGTCAGTATGGAGAATATTCAGAACCACAATATGAGCACAAACAGCACAAACCCACTTTATCACACAGGAAGAGAGGGTCTCTCATCTGATGCTGCCAGATGTTGCACTGGAACTAAAGTTCAATTTCTACGTCAGATGACCTTCACTTGTTTGCCAGAGCGCCGTGTGGCGGCTGTGCCAGCGCCGGCGTCTCACACGTGTCAGGGGGCTGCAGCCGTGATGTCCGTCCAAACACAGTCAAGGTTCAGGAGCTGCTCACAGCTGCCAGCAGTTAAAGGAGCAATTCGAAAATAGTTGTTATTTCGTCTGTCGCTGGTGCAAGTTATACAACGAATTTTACATGAACTGTCCAATTATTTAAATTTGAACATTCCACACAACACAGTTTTTTTATTACACTCTTCAGGCTGTGCTGCACGACGGATCCTCGGAGGAAGCCTCACATATCGTTTTAGAAACTGAAGCTATGCCAATGTATTAACTTTACTTTATTCAAATGTGCCCTGAAACTGCCCTCGACCTCCGGTTTAACAAGCGCCGCTCCGGCACATCCAGCCACTTCGCTGTGAGAAGTGTGACTGACTACAGCAGAAAAAAATCCCATCGTGCCTTTCCCCCTGACAGATTTATTTTCCACAGCACCCGCTCTGGCTCAGTTTCGGTGGTGTGGGTGGGAGCTGGAGTGGTTCTCGACGTCCTCTGATGTTCACCAGGCGACCAGACCCCCGCTTCTCTCTCAGCGCTCTGAAGTTCCTCTCGGACGAAGAAAAGAGCAAAAGAAACTGGAGAAGCGAGCTGAGAATTGAGGTCAGCGTTGGCTTCTCTGAGAGTTCTCCGTGGCGGCGAGGCAGATCTGCCCAGGCCGCCGGTTACTTCTGAATTTCAAGAAATATAATCCCTCGTGTGATGGAAGAGGGAGTGAGACGGGAGGGAGGGTGGAGGAAGGTGAGAATCAGAGGGACAGGCGGAAAGAAAGGAAGAGAATTGAAAAAAAAGAGGGGCTGAAAACTGATTGTCGCCAAGGACAAGGAGGAAGTAGAGTGTGACGGGTTTGTGATGCTGACTCATGCGTGTCAGTGACCTTGCCCAGAGGAAGAGAAGCAGCTCAGAATATCAATGTTCCTCCTGCAAAGTGGAGCCGAGGCAGCTCACTCTACATGGTGCTAATGGGTCGGTTCCATAAGATTTAAAAACATCAGAGTTCTTTGTGATCCCACATCGTCTGCTCAGTCTTATCACGGAGGTACGTTAGTGACATTAATATTGTAAATGGTATAAATGTCTAATGAGGTCGATTTATTTCCTTGTGAAGGTCACAGTGAACTCTGTCCACTCTCAATGTCCTCAGAACAACTCTTAAAGAGAACATGAGGCTTTTATTTCATTTTCCTCTGATGTGTTTCAGAGTTTTTCTAGTACGTTAAAGGGTTTTCAAGTAATAACACAATTTACTTTTTACAAGATTTACAAGAGACTTTGAGTTTCGACTTTTGATTTATTATCTGTTTGGGGTTTTAGATTTTTGAGTTTTTCCATTTCCTGTTTTATTTTGAAAGTGTGTTCCTGTTGTGTCTCTTGCAGTTTCCTGCCCTTGTGATTGTGTGCACGTGTCCTGATGTGTTTCACCTGTGTTCACTTCTCCTGCCTCCTCATAGTTGTTGTGTTTGTCTCGGTCAGGTCGTCTGTTCAGTTTCTAATTTCCCTTTTGTGTCTCCTGAGTACTTTTACCTTCCAGACGACTAAATGTGTTTTTCTTTGTGTGTATTTGTGTCCAGTTCAGTCAGACAGTGCCTGAGGCCTTAATGAGAAACTAAACCTGTCTTCATGACATTATAGGGTCTTTATTTAGGGAACTTCATTACACAACCTGTGTTTAATGACCGGTCCATGTGTTTCCAGCTCAGAGACGATTTGGTCCGACGCATATATCTAGTTGTTCTATTTGTGCAGTGGGCGGACGTGACTTTTTAAAGAGACGGCACTTCAGGTCCATTATGTGTGACGCCAGTTGTGTTGCCGAGCATCTGTGTCGTTAACAGCGTCCTTCAGCTCCGTGTGGATGAAGGGAGCGGGAAAATAAAATGTGCTCCAGCTTCATTACGATTGATTCAGTGTCAGAGAGTTTGTTTCTCTGTCTCTGACCCTTGAAAACAACAGTCTCCTCCAATGGAAATGGATTTCTGCTCCAGCACGGGAGACTGTGGAGGTGAGGTCAGCGAGGACGCCGTGGGGTTTAATTACACACAGAACAAAGATGGACGCTCTATTCCTCTCAGGGAGAATCATTAATACTACTTTGCTTTGTCTTCACCATCAGCCTTGATCAAATTATCACGTAAAGCTGGAGATTATTGACGCGTGTTTACGGAATCCTGCATCTTCCCAGTGGGGGGGGGCAGACGGAGGGCATTCACATTTATAACAGTATGGTTGTGTTTGCAGTTCTACAACTTGCTGCTCGGGTGCTTTAGAAAGTAAAAATGAACAAACACAAAAAAGGTAATGAGGGGAAGTAAAGTCACAGAAGGAGAAATCAGCTCTGAGACGTGTTTTTATTTGAACTGACAGTTTGACTCGTATGGAGGATTATCACAGGAGCAGGAAGCTGGTTTGTTTATAGACGAACAATTAATATGACAAGTTTATATCGCCGTCTCTTAATTCCAAACACCTTTGTCTTGCTCCTGTGAATCTGCCACCACGTTCTGCAAGCAGGAGTAAATCCTTTGGCATGATAAACAGGAAGACAAAGAGAAGAATCCAAGTTGTCTCCGTGCTGAATGTCGTTAGTACAATTAACTCACCGACCCTTCCATTGAACACAAACTGTCCGATTCTTCTCAATCCATTTGTACCTCAGATAAATCTCAAATAATCCTCTTCCAGGAAACTTGCAGAATAAAAACACGTTTCTAAAAACCCTTTGATAATAAATGCAACTTTTCCATAAAAAACAAAATGGTGTGAGTCAGCGTTGTTGACCACAGTTTAATTTGTTTCTACTAAGCTCCTCTGTGTGTGTTTGGTCTGTATTAAAAACTGCTTGTATTTGCTTTGTAGGAAACTTTCTTTTAATCTCCTCTGGTTCGCTGCCTGTGTTTCCACGACGTGTCAGCACTTAGCTGCTCGCCGGCTGCCAACGGGTTTGACTGCAGCAGCACCGGAGACCATATGAAACACCTTCCTGGGCCTTTGTGCTGGTTCTGGATCAGACTCCAGATGAAACACTCACAGGAATCCCTCACCTTGATGCCAACAGCTAATTGACACTACTGACAATGGACTTTGAGTGAGAGTGTGATGATGACGAATCCAGGGAGGGTTATCAACCGGCTCTTTTAACACCACTGCACTTGGAAACCCATTGAATTCAATGGCTTGTGTTGTGCAAAGGATGGGTTTTGTTTGCCGTGCCAAACAGTTGTGAGTCCAATAGAAATGAAGCCTCCAGCCAGGCATGGAGTGCACAATGGAGGAACATGTTGTTGTGTTGTTACTTCACCACATTGTGACATGCGTTTACCTTAATATCGAGACCTCGGTAGGAAAACTGTGTCATGGAAACATATTTCCAGTCGAGTTGTTTTGTCAGGTGTGTTTTTTACTTGTCAGGGACCTTGTTGAAGGTCGGGCAACAAAAACAGAATAATGATAAAACCGATAAGTTTGCCTGTTTGTGCTCTGAACCCAGCTGCCAGTTTGCAAAACCTATACAAACCATGATAGAGACACAGATGATCCATTGGAGCTGGTGGAGAACAGAAAATTGCAAAAAGAAAGAAAGAGAGAGCGTATTGGACGTCATGCATGTTAAACGTCTAAATAAGCAACGGTCTACTAGAATATTGCCAAAAGTATTATTTTTACAGCTTATTCCACCAACTGGGCAAAAAGTGAGCAATTGGAAAAAAAGAGTCTCTGTTGACCGTGTTTACTATCAAAGTTTAACATTCAACCCTCATTTAAAAGAGCCAGATTTACCATTTAAATCCCAGAACAGATCTTGTGTTGTCCGAAAAACACGACTGATAATCTCACTTGTCGCTGCCTGGAAAACCTCTGTACTTCTCCAGATGCTTTCTGGGTCTGAGCTGATCCACAGCATCCGTCCTGACAGGCTCAGAGAGTCATCGTGAGCAAGAAGCATCCGCCGCCCAGACGCTGTGTGCATTCCAACACACACCGTATGAATCACAACATTAAAGCATGTGACAGGAGCAGCTCACTCGGAAAATTAACCTTTTATTCCTCGGGGCTGGATCGGGGAATGCCGGTCAGTGGCGGACGATGCTTAAACCCCGAGAGGAGAAGTTGTGTGTGTCAGGATTTGGGAGGATAACTGGACCTGGGAGGAATCAGACGGGGAGCGAGCGGGTGTCAGAGCAGCTTAGACCGCTCAGCTGGCGGATGATAATAGCCTGGAAAGGAACTTTGGCCCGGACACCAGATTGTCAAAATATGAGAGCACGGCTGCTCGTGCGCGGTGTGACACGGTCAAGAGGCGGGAAACCACTAGTTGTAAAAGCATCTTATAGTTTATACAGTAGTTTACAGTTGTTCTTTGCTGCAGCTGATTGGACCGGAGCTGTAACACCCTCTGAGGTTAAAGGGATGAAATTTAACTAGAGACTGTTTAAGTTCATATGTTGTGAGGGACACAGAAGTGGAGGAACTTCTTCTACTGGCTCTGCTCAGCAGGGAACAATGACTCTGCTCTGAGCGACTGATCTCCATGTTAACACCATCACATTAAAGAATCCTCACGCTCGGGAAGATTCAGCAGCTTTCTGACGACAGGACATTGTACAGCAGGGTTTCTCTTTGCTGGACGTTTTCAGAGAATCCCTTTGAAATCTTTGTTAGAAACAGATTCAAATATAAGAACTCAAAGATTTGTTTTTAAGACAAATTTGATATAAAGACAGAAAACGACTCGATGCCACATCGAAGCTTCACTTCCCCTCGAGGGCGAAGAACGATGAAAAGGAAACTCATTAATCAACACTTCTCCTGTCACATGACTTGATGCTTTTTTCACTCCAGCAGAATCTTTAGTCATTAGCAGCTTTACCATTAGCATACCATTACCACCACCACCACTGCATTGTAAATGAGCTTCTGTGTCGTTTGTAATCTCCTCGTCATGTCTCCTCACTCTCTGCTCACACTCATCTAGGATTCCTGCTCGAGCTGAGGAAACATCCAGCAGCCTTCAGCCTTAAATATATCTCAACAGCTTTATCTCAATTTAACCTAAAGTTCACCTCATGTTTAACACAGGTCTTCAATGATTGAACTGTTGAACGCAGCCTCCGGATATATCGACTGTCGGTGTATTCATATTCATACATTATATATCTGCAATATAAAGTTTACTGTCGAGGCAGCCATCTTTAATATAAGAAGGAACAAGGTCATTTAACTCAAGACTGTTGTAATATCCCCATTAGCTGGTCGATGAATGAACTGACCTATTTGCTAAAGTTGCAAGGAATTGTTGCTAATCTGTCATAAGAAAGAATATGATGTTAAGAATTTCTTCTGTATTGTATTTGATTTTCTCCTTCTGTGTCCCCCCCCACTTAACAATTTAATGTCTCTTTTGATCAGAAGATTATCGTGTGAACTTTGGTCCAAACCCTGATCTCCAGTGACAAACAGTCCTCAGTGAACAGCCCCTGTGACACTCTCAGGCTAATAGGTTTTGGAAGACTATGAATAAAACAGAGCCATTGTAGTCAGAAGTGTCATTGTTCAGAGTGTATAATGTGTGTGAGAGTCATTTTCCCCCTGAATGTGTTGGAGCACTCAAGCGTCCTCCAGCGTCGAGCTGCCGCGGCTTTCTCCATCGCCTCCATCAATACTTTTCAATCTGCGCAGTGAGCTGTGCTGCTCTGCCTGGCCACCGGGACGCGGCCCTTTGTGGACGCTCTGTACAGTAGATATGGATTGAGCAGATATCTCCTCTCTTTTGTGTTGGGAGACAAAAACTGGCGTTGATGTCTAAACCGTGCGCCGCCACCATAACGAAGCTGCTAGTTCACTGTCATAATCACTGTGGCAGGAGAGAGAGAGTGGAGCCCCTCTCCAGCGTGACCCTCCGGCTGCTATCGATCCCATCACCGTTTACCTCTGGGGAACTCGGGAGGTGACGCGACCTCAGCGATGTCACACAAACTGTTAATGCGTGTGAGGTAGTGGGAGGACAGGAAAACATTGGTCTCCACCTCCTTTTTTTTAATGAGATGAAATGTATTCCTGTCGTGAGCCTGGCTGACGTCAGGGCTTCGCAGGTTGGATTAAACGTCTGACAGAAGGTCGTCATCCTTGACCCGAGTCCCGACCCTGTGACAACTAACGAATACATTACCGATCCCTTGAAAAGCTGTAAAACCCATCGGCCCTGCACCATCTGCACCAGGATACGTTCCATGTTCCACAGGAGAAGCTCAACCCACGGACCCACGTGCACCACCAGCTGTGCTCATGCCAGTCAGGGCGATCAATACTCATTTTCCTTTCAATTTGTTCACTTGAAATCAATGTGACCTCTTGATTTCCGATGGAGAGCGACACGTGAAGGTCAACTGGGTTTCACCAGCATCTGCTCCACTCACCACTAGTCAGGAGGTTTTCACCCCCGTTGGTTTGTTTAGTGTAAGAAACACGACTTCAGGATTTACCCACTTGATTGGGTTTAAGGGAACGTTGGCAGAGGATTGCTTTCTACTGGAACCCATTTTTTTTTACCTCTATCAAGGAGGTTATGGTTTCCTTGCTGTCTGTCTGTCAACAGAATTATAAAAAAAATACATTACCATGGGGTTCTCACGTTTGACAATGAGATAGGATGTTAACCTTGGAATCGGAGGTAATCTAGTTATTTTGCTCAAAGCTGGCGAAGAAACAGCCAAATTGTTAATTTAATATTCAGTTTTGCAAGGATTTAACAATTAAGAAGTTAAATATTCATCATGTAAACAACAACAACCAGATTTCATCCTCTTATTTCTATCAATCTGGATCTGAGGATATATATTGTCTTTCCTCTGTTTGATGTCAGAGTTTCTGCTTCGGTTGAGGAGTTTGAAATCGTGGGAGTTGTGTTAGATCTGCACCTTGATGTTGCTGCAGATGGTCGTCTGTGACTCATCCGAGCAGCAACGTGGGATTCATGTTAAATAGACTAATTTCATGCAGCGCTCCTTATCCGCGTGTGACACATTTAACCGTCCCTGGAATCAAGACGCTTGCCGTCCAATTCACATCTGCAAACTAATTAGAGCACCATTGTGCCACTTGGCTTCAGTTCCACGTCAGTTTTTGTTTTATTTCCGTGGCTCTTTCAAGCCTCTTGAATACTCGCTCGGTTCCAAACAACTGGTTTTCAGAGACTGAGCTTCCCTTTTTGTTTTCAGCTCTATACGCACTGTTAAACTGAGAAAATACGATTTGGTTTGACACAAATCCTCACACTATGTTCTCTCCGTCTCTTTTCAATTCATATATTTCCATGTGGGTAAGAGTGGTGCAGGAACAAGCCGCAGCAGAGAGATGCACTGGGAGTCCGTGAACCCTTGTTTCACCATGAAAGGTTTGACCTGGTTTGTCAGAAACCCACGGCTGCACTTCAGGTTGAATGCTCCTGGAAGCTCCATAAAGCTTTTTAGCAGTCAGCAGAAGTTCACACTCCCACTCGTCAGGGCAGCTCGGCATCTCAACACCCACGGCTCACTCTGTGCACCTTCACAAAAGGTTCATACAACGTGCAGAGCAGCAGCTCCAAGACCCCGCAGCTCCGCTCATGTTCCACACGGAGAGAGAAGCCGTCCTCGTTTCCAGCCCCTGCAGAGAAAGACCTGATACCTGATCTATTTTAGTTCCTTTTCTAAATTGCTTGTTGTGCAAAAAGAAAAACTTTTCTGCCATCACACAATTCAGAATCCATTTTTCAGCATCTCAACGATGGAATCATTAGTCCTTTCTCCTGTCTCCATGGTTTCCTGAAAGATCAAATCTCAAACCAGTTGAGAGGAGCAACTCCCGATTTGTCTGTTTTGAGATTTGTTATAGGATTTGAGGCTCTGCTTTTAATGACCCAGTGCAGGGCTCCATCTAAACTGTTTGGAATGGGTTTGTTTGTTTGGCCTGTGGTGAAGCTGGTTCCAGCTTTCTCTCTGAAACTGTAAAAGTAATTGAGCTGTGGTGAGTAAAGATCTGCTGCAGATCCCCGGACTGAAATATCAGCTGTGGCTCAAATCATATTCATATTGAATGTATAACATTACAAAACAGACATTCAACACTGCACTTGCTTGTGACGATGATGTCATGAATGTTTCTCTAACAATGCGCCACAGACATAGATATTTCTGGAATCTTGAGATACAATCTTCAACAAAACAACTCTCACTTCCGCTTATTAAAGATGCAGCCCAAGTGAAGGGAAGGAGGATTTTGGTGCTAACACCAGAGTGAAATAACACATTTTGTATCACTGACAACAGCTAACTTTCCTGAGATGAATGCCCCCAGCAGGCTGTGTGTGTCTGTGTGGGTGTCCACACGGTGCATGTGTGCTTCACCACACTGCAGCGATGTGTTAAAGCCTGCAGACCTCAGACCTGCTGTGGACAGCACATTCAGCCTTTGAAAGCTCAGAAGCAGCACCAGGTTTGGTGAATTGATTCCCCGGAGTGTCCACCTGAGCAGGGAGACAGAAGCACTGTGGTATGACTCAGCACTGAAGGGATGTGCATGAAAAGCCTCCAGCTACAAAACAACCAAAAAGTGAAAATGCCCCGTGAGGGATTCCAGCCTAAACTGCATTTTATCTCCATCTGAAAGAATTCAAACTTGGGAAATGTGTTCCTCAGCTGTGAGAGCAGAGAGCTGGCCTGGTTTCAGGACAGAGTTACGGAGGCTGCACTTTCTGAGGCCTCGGGCGAAATGGACCCGACTCCTGGATCCAACCAAACCCAAACCAGCCCAGCAAGAAATCCATGAGACCACAGCATTCAGATTTCCATGCGGTTCTTTTCAATTGCTTGCTGTGAAACACATACATTATAAAAGTAGAAATGTTTAAATACAAATAAATCAAAGTTTGAACCCAGCCTCAACTGTATGTGGCATTGTTTCATCCATGAAATTAATCAAATCATAATTTCCACACCTCGATCTCCTGCTCCTGTGGCTCCAGAGCAGCGTATAGGAGGAGTTTCCCTGTGACAGATGGTCTCCATCTCATCAGTCAGGGTGGGGTTGTGTTCTCTCTCGACCCCCCACCTGAACCACCCCCCCCCCCCCCCCCCCCCTCGTCCACATGTCCCTCTCTCTTGCATCTCAACCGCAATGAATACGAGAAGCTGTTAGTCCACGGAACCATACAATGTCGTGAGTGGTCATATTTTCAGCTTGGCTTGACCCAGTCGGACTCAAACCACAGAAACCTTGGCGGTGTTTGGATTCGAGGATTTTTCAGGACACCAAACATATGACGACCAGGGGAGACAAAGCTGTTAACCTTCTGGAGAAACATATAGAAAATAACAGTTTTATGATTCTGTAAAACAATGTAAAACACTTGTGTTTGTCCCTGTGGACTGAAGAGGTCCCTGAGGACAGTCCTCGGGCTCCACAGTCCTCCTGACTTTTACTCAGTCTATGCTTTTACTCCATCCCACTAATCAGAAATTGATTTACAATTTCCTGTGAGGCCAGGTTGAATTCCTCTAACACCAATTAACGAGGAAAGTGGGAAACCAGCAGTGGTCTCATCTGAGCGTGAAGGACAGGAGGAGAGATATCAAACAGGATCCGACTCAAACATTAATGTGTTTTGTCTCCAGCTGGTTAAAACCACATTTGAACACAGCAGGATGAAATGTGAAGTTTAATGGATCTGCAGGAGATCAGCCAGTGAAAGTAAATCGGTTATTCCTGCAGATTTAAGGGAATCACTTCTAATCCTCCTGCGATGACGCCATAACCTCAGTAGAGGAGTGGACGCTCACTTTATGCCAAGGTGACATATTGGAGAGGGCGGCCATTTTGGAAGCTGGTCAAGAAGCCGCAGGGGAGGTCAGCTGTTGCTTTCTGCCATTCGCCAAAGAAATAGCATCGTGGTCACTGGGCAGAGTTTCACCAGAGCCACGTGGAGGAGGAGATGATATCGAGACGTCAGCAGAGGTTCCTTTAATAAATAATCAGCTTAAGAGTGAAATAAATAGACTTTATAAACATGGGAATCTTTTGAAGCGCAAACAAACTATTAAACAAGTTAACAATATTGACAAGTTAACAATATTGAGAAGGAAATACACTGCAGTTATCCGGCTGGTGCTTTGAGGAACATGAATGCTTTGATCCTACATTAAAACATCTTAGTAAATACACTTGTATGTTGAGTTCTGTATTTGCTACAGAGGTGAAGGTGAAGAAGAGGAGAAGAGACGATGAAGCCCTTAAACTGGAAAAATCCAATCACAGCTTTGAGTTATGGGTATTGTCCTATTTAGTTATTTCTTTTTTAGGTTAGTTTAAAAGAGTATTGACAGAAAACCGAAAGTCGTAAATGAATCACATATTTCTCCTTCAACCTGCTAACTTTGTTAAAGTTTAAAAATAATGATAATTTGCTCTTTATAAACCAGTCTGTGGTGTTTAACTTTACCAATCAGAATATGTTACGTCTCCAGTGAAGCTCCACTTAAAAAGGTTTTATATAACTAAATAAAAAATCCATCTTGCTCATTGAAAGAGTCTCTTAAAAAAAAGGAGCCTCCTGAGGCTGAGCTGATTAACTACGTCTTTATATTTTCACTTGACCCTGAAAAACTGCTTCTGTATTTTATCTTCTCAGCCCCCCCCCCCCCCCCCCCCCCCGACCCGGAACGAGGCCGGGATGGTTTGATGTTAAATCACCGTAGAGGAACAGGGATGTTGTGTAATGACGGTGAAAATATTTTCCTCCCAGTCACTGTAGAGGTGAACATGGAGTTTATCTTTATGCAGCTTTATGCATGTTATTGTGTGCATGTGTACTGACAGGGCAAATGGGGGGGGGGGGGGGAGTAACTTTCTGATTCTTGTTGGCTGAACTTGCAGATACACATATGTCCTTCTTGGTGCACCAGCATATGTGTATGAGTGTGTGTTTCATCACAAACAGAGTAAGAAGCAGGATTTCTTCTCCAGTGCATCTGCAGGGATCATGAAGGTTGATGAGCAGCAACAGTGACTCAGTCGTCTCTTGGGCCTCGTGTTGGAGAAATTCCACTTCACAGGCCAACTTGTGACGGAGGAAACAAACCGAGGTATGAACGGCTCCCGCGCCGGTCGACTGATAACTCCACGCCCCTTCGGGTTGTGTCACGGCAGCAGGTGGCGTCTCCTTGCATCAGTGTCCTCAGCAGGCCACAGCACATCGAGGAAGCCTTCTGCCCTCAGCTCTGACAGACCTGCCACTGTGTGTGTGTGTGTGTGTGTACAGCTGCTGACCCGTGCACAAAGTTCTGGATCCTGTTGGGGGGGACAAAGCTTCGCCTCAATCTACAAACTATTGCAACCTTTGATCAAAATGACAGTCAGGGTGTGCGTCTGATTCCTGGCTGCTTGTGAGGTCATGTGAAGGTCAGATCACGTGCACAGCTCCGTGTCTATGTTCAAACAGAAGTGCTGACATTAGTGTGTGAAGTGCCAGTGATCTGCAGCAACATTATGCCAAAGGAGAAAGCAGCAGCTCCATCCATTATCAGTCTGAGGTGGTGACTCATGTCGAACCTGCATGACAGAAACCTCGGCAGCTCTGTCTGGAATCCATTAGCGTGTCCTCTGCACTACTTACTATTGTTCAGTGCCAATGGGAGGCCGCTGGAGCCAGATTTCCTTCTCCATTAAAAATCAAAAAGTTTTCAATGACACTTTAAAGGCTTTGTGTTGCTTTCAGGGAGTCGGGAAATGTTTTCTTGGCCATTCGGCTGTGAAGGAGCCATATTTTGGAGTCACGTGTTCTGGGTATCGAGCGAGTGAATGAGGTTGTGAATGCACCTGGTTGAAAAGAGTTTTCTCACTGGCTTAAGCCTAGAGATC
The DNA here is from genome assembly GCF_949316205.1 of Platichthys flesus. Taxonomy (NCBI): domain Eukaryota; kingdom Metazoa; phylum Chordata; class Actinopteri; order Pleuronectiformes; family Pleuronectidae; genus Platichthys; species Platichthys flesus. Next base: position 2,338,444 of record NC_084952.1, on the reverse strand, counting down.
GGGCGAGGACCTCAGACCTCCTGAGGGAACTGGGTCTTTACTTTGAAAGGGAACAATTGAGTTGTATTGTGCGTCTAGTCAGGATTCATTCCCTGGAGGGATTCCATTTCCCATCAGGCCTGGAAACGTTGGGATTCTCCAGAAACGAGCTGGAGAGCCCAGCTATGGAGAGGGGACGTTTGGGATCCCCCACTCAGCTGGCCGACTCCACGACATGATCAGGGTTTGGGTTGATAGAATAGAAGATGGATGTTTTTGCCCAGTTTTTGCCTCATTTCCATAAAAACCAGTGCAACAGAGCAAAGAACATGTTTCCTTGAAATCTTGTACACAAACCAAGGGCAGAAACTAAAGTAAAATATGTATCCATCAGATTTTACAGACCATAGTCCTAGGTTTGACTTATTACCACTTTCACTATGACAACCCGCTTTACTTCATTGTCCTGACATGTCAAAGCTCCCAGATACAGACATCTGATCAATCAATTGCATTTGTGGGTAAAAAAGAAACAGCTGCATTTTCCAATAAAAAATCAATTCCCTTAAGTGATTTTCATCGGGTTGGGGTATAGACGTCTTTTCTTTATTTACAAGTGGCTGGGACTTCCCCTTCTCTCTGGAGTGATGCCAGATGCTCTTATAGATTCTTGGCATCGATCACATACAGGCTGTCAGTGTTCAGCCTCGTAAAACCTGTGGGATACAACATGTCCGATACAAACAGGTTTAAGATTACAAGTCAACTACACTCACTGCTCTGCATAATGCCTTTACACTTATACAGCCAACACACTACATCGCATCTGAAAGCCATAAAAACCTGGATCATGAAACGATACCAGCAGCCAGAGCACGGAGTCAACTGCATATTGACGTAAAAAAATAGCAGCGACACTCCTGTAGAATAACGATGGATGTACAGTTCACCGTTTACACTCAACATGCACACAAACACACACGCTCACACCCAAGAGGCTGCTCCGTAAACGCTAATGTGTGCCATCCCACTCATCCCTCTCACCGCGGTGTGGAGTCGAGCGTCAGCCTCGGCGTACGCTATCAACCGCTTTCTAGGTCAGAGCGTGAATCGGTAATGAGCATCGGCGTATCTCTCCTGCAGCACGGTGTCTCTCGGCTCCGCGGCGGCGCAGGTACAAGCTTCTGATTCCCCGGACTCTTCACCGAGATCAGGAGGAGGAGAGGAAAATCAATTTGGAGATGTAATTAGCGCAGATAAGCTAAAGAACCGATGTGTTGTTTTTTGTGTGTTTTGGCTCCGAGAGGCTCATTTGTCTGCACGGATGACTGAGCGAGATTGTGGTTTTAATGTGTGTGTAACTGAGAGTGTGTGTGTGTGTGTAGTGAAGCCATTTGTATTATTTAGTAAATATGGATTTAGTCGGTAACATGAAATCACTCACTGGGTCAGAGGCTGTTTGCATCATGAAAAGCAAAATAAACCTGTAAAGTAAAAGCTGAATCATAATGAAACATCTGATGCTTTCAGTTTTACCGAACAGCAGAGAGACTCAGAAGCACCGAGGCAGCCGGGTCCTGTTTCTTCACCATTAATATTTCATGGAGCGGTTAACGGAGGGTGGAGCGAGTTTCGTTTTTTCCTCTGAAGTCTTTGTGATTCACCACAGGTGTTAGAGGAGCAGTCGGGGTTTCACTTGTTGCTCACGCTGACAGGAGCAGGTGGCTGAGGGAGGCGGCCATTTCTGTCTGGTGGCCAACGCTGCACGGCTGCTACGAGTCACTGATTCATGTGACAGCAAACAATTTATGCATTTCGACACGGAACGGTACAACAGGAATCTGCATTGCACAGCTGCTTTATGGAAATATTGTTGATGTATGCAGTCAGCTAGAACAAATACTAATAAGACGTGCATCTTTTCTATTGACCGTCTTTTTACTTATTCCAGAAATCTCTCTCTCTGTCTGTATGGGAAATGTATGTATTGAAAATATAGGACCAGAGAAAGTGCAGTGTTGAATTTGAGGCGAAATGGACATGAGTTGTGTGAATCTAGTGTGACACAACAACAGCGTGTTCACACAAACCACAACAAGGGATTCTCCAGTCCTGTGTTCTGAGACGAGCTTCAGTACATCATTTGAAATGGTGAATCTTCAGGTTTCTGGAGATTGAGTCCAGCAGCAGATCTTTACCTTCCTGCAGGTGACTTGTCCAGTGTGAGAAAGAAAAGCTGCCTCCAGCTTCACCACAGGCCAAACAAACAGGTTCAAAACAATCACTGCTTGAATTTGACCCACTTTACATTAACAACCTAGAACCAAGTCTCACTGACAAATCTCCTGTTTTAGCTGATAAACACCGGATGTTTCCCTCAGGAGCTGGTGGAGACCAAAACAGAGCTAAAAAGAAGTGTTGGGAAAACAATTGTTCAAATATGCTCTGTGATGCTTCTTACTTTCTTGATGTTCAAACCTATTACTAGTTAGACGTCGAGTCCCCGTGATCACACAGACTGATAGAGGGAACATCCCAGAAGAGATCATGTCTCAGTCACAATATGTTTATCAGTTCATACTTTGGAGCTCTAGCTATAAGAGAGTGGGTCTGAAAACCTTCCAGCTGTGCGTGGACCGATCTGACATGTTGGTGAAACCTTAAAGGAACCGAATGAACAACTGTCACTCACGCAGCTCGTGTGTGTGTTTCCTGTGCATTCAGCTGCACAGGTGACTATTTTCCATTCCACTTATATCCCTGCTAATGTTTCCCCACAGAGGAGGAAATGAAAAGCTGTGATTGACAGCCACGTCGCCCCCATGGGGATTTCCCTCTGCAGTTCTTGTACCGGCTGCCCCCCCCCCCCCCCCCCCCGGCAGGCTGTTGCAGGGCAGAAACCCCCACAGACTGTAGAGTGTCGATCCATTGTCATAAGTACATGAGGGAGAAATCTACTCCTGCTGTGCACAGAGGGGATGTGGGTGGTGGGGGACGGCTGCAGCCAAGAGAACCCAGACAAACCTGAGACATTAAGTGTTGAGATGTTTCTAAGCATCCTCACACATCTGTACAGAACTGGGAGAGAGGGGTCTGTCTCGTTCCTCAGACCTTCTGGTGTCCTCGATTCATCAAGTCGACGTCGTGGGCTGTGAAAGTGCATCTCAGGTGTAGACAGAGTGTTAAGCATTCTGCAGTTTGGGCCTTTTCACACCTCTGGGCTTGAAAAACATCCTCCAGTACTGTGAAGTAGAAAATACTTCATTAACTTGGTAAAATATATAACTTGGTCGGCTACATAGCTGGAATCGAGAAGCGTCTTTCCTTCCTGGATAACTGCATTAATGATGTGTGGGTAGTTTTTTTTACAGCAAATAAACAAACTAACAGCTAATATCATATCATGAGGAGAAATTTAAAAATAAACCAAATCAGATCAGATTGAGAAGAAAAAACTCAGCTTCTGCAAAAAGGGCATGTGCTCCTCAAATAGAGCCGGAGCCAGATAAGGCTAAAGGGAAGGCTTTCCTGTTTTAATTGCTGACAACAGCTCAGACTGTTTGAGCCACAGGCGCCGTCACCAGTTGCAGAACCAGATCTTTTGGACGCGGCTGTAGTGGTCAGCGTGTCGCGGTTCAGAAAACAGCCTCCGGTCGGTCACTGTCACTTCAGCGTGATCGTAACACAGACGCAACACAGAGAGCGACATGAGGACCTTCAGGGTGAGAAGCTGCACCGTGGGGACAAGTGAAATATCAATACATCAATCATCTGCAGTCTGACATTGTTTTTTAAAGCCGTCCCCTTCAGGAGGGAGGGGGGGGGGGGTGTTCGGGAAGAAAAGGGAGTCTGATCTTTTTCTGCTTTTCACAGTGATATAGAAACATAATTCACACACAAACCTGCAGTGAGCTCTGAGTGGGCTGAAGGGAAAAGGCAAAGCAGGCGTGTGTTATAAATAACATCTGAGAGAAATGATACAAAGTGCTGCTCTGCATTCGTTTCACCAAATCGAGTGAGTGTCACTGAGAATTCACTGGAAACGACACTGAGAAGAGCCACGTTCCAAAAGAGACGGTAAACCAGAGATTTACTGAAGTTTTATCCTTTATTATTTCTATTTATAACGTTGATTATTTGTTATAAAAAAAATTATGTCATAACCTGCAATGAACCACTCAGTGCCATCCCCTTTCTCTTTAAAATCCAGATGTGATTTATATTAGTTATAAGTTTCCTTCAGGTTCAGGAAATCAAAAAATAAAACTCCTCAGCTGCAGATGTTTCATATCTTCGATGTCTCAATCCACCGGAGGAGTTGTTCTTGTTAGATAATAATGATCCATGTCTCCTGCTCATAATTGTAACACATAAATCTTATTACAATATTAACACATTTCTACGTGTTTCACCATCGAGCGGCTTATTATCAGGTGAGATCTGTGAACTTTAAGACGTCTGCTGTTCGCTGACTTAAAAAGTGACAGAGTTATTCAGGTTGAAATTTCGCTGGGGAAAATGATATGAAATTAGAATTCTTATTAACATTAAAGCAAAAAAAGCCCAAAGTTTTGCTTCAACACTGAACATTTCAGTGCAGATTTGTATTTGAATGCTGTTGTTCCAAACGGTGGCTCTGCAGCAGGAGCCATAAAAGCCAGTGAGCTGTGCAGTGGAGGTGTCTATCGAGGGCAGATATCATTACCGCACCTCAATTTATCAGATTACACAGCCTCCCCCTCTGAATTGCATTAAAATGGGTTGATGTCCCCCATAAAACATTATTCTAACATGCCACGTCAACCAGAAGCCAGTTAAGTGTGAAGGAACTCATTTGAATTGCTCACGGACTCACTGCCCACCCATGCGCAAAGGTTTTCCAAATGAAATCCAGCAGGAAGCGAGTGTTGTATAGGAATTACATGTCACGTTATCTTAGCTTGTGGGTAAGAGGTCTGCTCCTGAATAAGGTACGATCCACGTTACTGGTTCAAACTAAGAGTGGACACGATTTGCATTTTTGAAAACATTTGGGAAACGTCCTCCCTGCAGAGCTGAGGGGCTTTAAAACATCTCATAATATCACAGTCACATTGAGTCTGCAGCTGCATTAAAAAAAATCCATTAAAGCTACACATGGCCATGTATCCATAGTTTGAACCATAGTTTAATATAAAAAGAAAAATGATTACGCTTTTACAATCAGCTCTAACTGCTGTGTGGTTATGAATCTGTCCCGCAGCTCTTTTAAAGACGGAGGACGGAGTCTCATAAAGACCCAGCACATATAACCCTCATTAGCCCAGAGTGGACAGAGCAGGATTGGTAGATGTGAAGCAGGAGAAGAGGATGGAAAAGGAATAATAAGAGGAAGGACAAGAGGAAGAGGGCTTGTAATGGTTGCTGATTTACAGATGTTGGTTTGTTTAAGCACGTTAACGTTAAAAAACACAAAACATGTCCCCACACGTTAACACAACACATATTTCACTCTGTCTAGGTGTAAACAGATACAGGGGGGGGGTGAGCGCACAGGAGTTCTACATCTTCATATACTTCTACTCTCCTGGGCTCGTCAGCCTATTCTAATTAATCCTTAAGGATAATTATGTTTAACCTCCTGTGTGACCGCACGACCACAACACAGTGGAATCACCTCCAACAGTAAAGACCCACATTATATTACTGTGCTACACAATATTAATATTGCTGATGACACTTTACAGTTACTGCACGTTTTACATGTAACCATGACGACCACATTAGCTCATTTGCATGGAAGTGTTGAAAAGTGTTTAGTGTCACAATGATTCTGTGATTACACAACATTATGACATGATCATTAATTCTACTTGGTTGAAGAGACACATATCTTGTTAAAACGTTCTGATCTCTATCCCTGTGTATTGTGTAATGAAATACAAATCAATACCAAAACCAAGACAGATTTGATCCAAAAGTCTGTTTTACCTTATTTTTTTTAATATACTGACATCTCTTAAAGGGCCCTGGTGGCCTTAGGTTCGAGAAGTGGTTTCTGATGGTAAGTGTAAATCCTTGGTTCGGTTCCATGACCTTCGTTACCACAGATGAAGTAAAGTTGTTCAAATGAGAAACAGATCAGGTTGACAGAAGCATTTGTGCTCAGTAGACATGTCCTGAATAAACACAGTGTTCCAACAAAATCTGATTCATTTGTTTGTTGAAATTGAATGGACGCCAAGTGGAAATCGGTTGAGGTGAAGATCTTATTGGCTGGTCCATGAGGATGCACTGGTGTCGGAGGGAGACTCCATACTGGGGTGAATAATGAGGGGTGAGGAGGTGGGTAAGGATGAGGGACGAGGGGTAGGAAGGAGGGAGGAGAGAAGGAGGACTGAGGGATGGGGAGGTGGGTAAGGATGAGAGACGAGGGGTAGGGAGGAGGGGAGGAGGGAAGGAATACTGAGGGATGAGGGTAGGGAGGAGAGAAGAGGACTGAGGGATGGGGAGGTGGGTAAGGATGAGAGACGAGGGGTAGGAAGGAGGGGATGAGGGAAGGAATACTAAGGGATGAGGGTAGGGAGGAGAGAAGAAGGACTGAGGGCTGAGGAGGTGGGTAAGGATGAGGGACGAGGGGTAGGGAGGAGGGGATGAGGGAAGGAATACTGAGGGATGAGGGTAGGGAGGAGAGAAGAAGGACTGAGGGCTGAGGAGGTGGGTAAGGATGAGGGTAGGGAGGAGGGAAGGAATACTGAGGGATGAGGGTAGGGAGGAGGGAAGGAATACTGAGGGATGAGGGTAGGGAGGAGGGAAGGAATACTGAGGGATGAGGGTAGGGAGGAGAGAAGAAGGACTGAGGGCTGAGGAGGTGGGTAAGGATGAGGGACGAGGGGTAGGGAGGAGGGGATGAGGGAAGGAATACTGAGGGAGTAGTGTAGGGAGGAGAGAAGAAGGACTGAGGGTTGGGGAGGTGGGTAAGGATGAGGGAGGCTTATAGCTGCTCCACATTGTCTCAAAGTGTATTTTGGATTAAAAAAGTTCTTCCATCACTCAGCTCCTAAAGATTCCTCCGTGAATTGCTTCTCCGGACAGGAAATGAAGCCATGAGTCATAAAGAGAAACTCAAATGTAAAAACTTCAAATCCCTGACTCCTGGTGTGTACGTCTCTGTATATACATTCTGCCCGAGTGCTCTGTGGCGCATCCACTATTATTATCCAGTGTTGTGTTTTGTGTACACACTGAAGTTTGTCTTCTTACAGAGTGTTTACACGTTTGTGCAGTCGATGTGTGTCCAAGGCTTCGGTGCTGCTGCTGCTCCATCTGTACTGCGACACGCTCCCCTCAGCGTTCCCCTGCTGAGGGTTTCAACCGGGAGGGAGGTTAGTCGCATCCCACTCATTAGGACCCCCTCTGTGTGTGTCTGTGATTGTGTGCGTGTGTGGGATTGTTTATCAGTTTGTTGGTAGGTATGAATTTTTTTATGTTTTTGTCCTCGGTTTGTGTTCCTGTGCTGCATTGGTGTGTTGCTCAACAATTTACGACCTTACGACCAGCCCCACCCCAGTCCTTCTTCTCTGACTTGCTATTACCACACACGAGCAAACACAGACTCACACACAGACACACACATCCCTGTTTCCCCTGTGGCTGCCAAATTGAGGTTTCCTTGCCTCGCCCTTTAGATTTACTGTAATCGCTGAGGGAAGGAAAGGAGGGAGGGAGGGAGGGAGGGAGAGAGGGAGGGAGGGAGGGAGGGAGGGAGGGAGGGAGGGATGGAGGGAGGAAAGACAGCAAGTAAAAGTCAAAGTGAAGGATGGAGGAGTAAAGACAGGAGAGAGAGAATGACACAAAAGGAGAGAGGGGGTCTTGGGAGCTGTACGGGGAGATGAGAGGGGGAAGTGAGAAAGGTGTTGAAAGGCTTGAGGAAACGTGACTGAGAAAAGAAGTAGGTGAGGAAGGGAGTGTTCAAGGAAGAGAGGCGTCAATGAAAAGGATGAAGAAGGAAGGAATGATGAGAAGTAGGGTGAGGGAGGAAGAGTAAGAGGGGATCTCCGTGGCTGACGAGGAAACATCTCCCATTAAACTGAGATTACAGCCTCTGCTGGTCCAGAGTGCATCGCATCTACACAACCTCTGCCGTCAGCCGCTGATGATATAACACCCAGTTTTAAAGATCAATTTGTCACTTTTCATCTCCTCCTACACCCTCGTTCTCCTCCTCCTCTTCCTCCGAGGGCAGAGATTCCAGAGGAGGAGGAGGAGGAGGGTGTTGTAGCTGCATCGAGTCGAGAGAGAGAGCTGAATTCTGTTTACGAGCACTTTTGATGATGTCATCTGCAATAAATCCTCTGCTCTCCCTTGGGCACTGCTTCCAGTTACACACAAACACACACACACACACACACACACACACACACAAACACACAAACACACACACACACACACACAAAATGCTCTAACTACCCGGCAGATTCAATCAATTCCTCATTTGCTTTCCTCTCTACACTGATAAGCTTCGGCCAGAGCTTCCAAATCGGAGGTGTGGGGACGGCAGGCGTCCTCTCAGTGTTTCCATGAGGGTCCAAATCAAAAGCATGAAAAGTTCAGGTTCCCTTAAAATTCTTGGCGGCTTGAATTTCCTTGATAGACTCACTTCACTCTTTAAATGAGAGAAATCCTGGTGTCACCACAACCTTCATCACCACCGTGGTCAGATGGAGGAGGACCAAGTTGTGACCACTAGTTAGCAGCACCTGCCAGGTTGTTTACATATGTGAAGTTACTATTAAATACACATTTGGTGGTGGCTAATGGACGACCAGGCAGCCTGCATAGTCTGAGTAAAGGGTATGAGTGGATGAGGCTTCTTCTCTTCTAGGGTCGGTAACGTCTCATGCATTTTAAAGACTGTGAAGGTCGTGGGTGACAGAGACGAGTGCCACCTCGGTGCCGAGGGACGACTCGCTGCTCGCTGCAGAAAACAGATCAGGAATCACCGCCTGGATGTGTGAGCAGATGGAGTGTGAGTTTCTCCTCGGAGCGTGGAGAGAAAGCGAGACGTGAGATAATGGCCCACAGCTAATCCACTGCACACTGAAAACTCATTACTCCTTAAAGAGGAACCGAAAAAAAAAACTGCTCCCCGAGACGGAAAGAAAAACTGAGCCTCAGGTGAAGACCTCGGCCAAAACAGACGGGTTCTTCCTCATGTGTGAAATTTCTTTTATGCAAAGTTCAGCGGATTTGACTCGTTGGCTTTATTGATGTGGAGCTTTGCAGGAGCCCAGCGGTAGACAGTTCTTAGGTTCTTATTTTTGTGCTGAAATCTACACCTGATAAAACTTTACTCATTTTATCCCATTTGACAAAACAGGCAGAAATGTAAGTGTTATTGAAATGGTGTTATGGTTTGTGTTCTTATTAGTGATGACATTAAGCAGGAACCATCTCATGAGCTCATATCGTTCTCTTTATCTGAACATCAGGTTTTATTATGACACGTGAACCGAGCGCCGCTCTCTAGTGTCACAGTTACATCATCCCACGGCTCCGATGACGCAACAGTTGCTGCAGCCTTGTGGATTTTTATGAAGTCATTTTGAAAAACAATCTCGGACGAGTAAAATGAAAATTTCAAAGGTCAAAAAACATGTTGTTGATCGCATTCTCAGTTTGGACCAAATGTGAGAATCCTATTCAATATTCCAACTGAGAGATTTATGTCTTTGGTGGTTTTGAATCTGCTGTTGACAGTGATTTGAGGTGGGCGTGGCTCCGATGAACAAAGTAGTTGTCACATGCACCAATCAGGGTTTAGCCACATTTGAATAATAAGCAATGACAGTTTCCTTAGATATTACCAATGGAACTTAAATAAGTTGATGTACCAAGAAACATCAGTGCAGGTTCTTCAGAGTCTGATCATCTCACAAAGATACAAAGAAAGGCAGATGTCGTGATTCCACTCTGCTCCGTGCAAACACAAACTCCAAACACAGACAAATCTCAGTCCAGCATCTCTGCCACTGAAAACCACTCAGGTCCTTTCACCTTCCACTGCACCATCGGCATATTCATTCATGATAACAAGTCCGTATTCCTTCAAAATCCATTACTCTGTTATGATAATCTCGTCCAGGGAGTTGTCGCAGAAGAAGCAATTAAATAATCATTCACGTGCCTGCGTAGAGGAATGGAATGATGGAGGATTAGATTGTGCCTTGATTGTCTTTGTTCCCCCTTCACGTGGAAATATGTGTACTCAGCAGCGTGGAGATGAGAGTCACTGTCAAGAGGCAGCACCATCTGATTAACGGTATAAGACTGAGACCTGTTTTAACACCTCCGGCTCAGCAGGTCTCACTGGAACATGAAATGTCCTTTTGCCACAACGGTTCAGTCTATATTACAAATTACCGGCCTGTTACAGTAAACTGTACTCGGTGCGCCCCGGGGGTCAACTGCGCCATGTGTGCAGCGAGCCGGCAGCAGATGTGGAAAAAACACACAACAACCTGATTTCCAACACTGCATCTGTCCGGGATCGAATGGTAATAATGATGATGTGTGAATCTGTGCAGCAACACATGAAATTGGAAACACACTGGATATCAAACAGTGCGACAGAAGTTCAGGAGGAGCAACACAACAACACCCCCGCCCCAAGGAAGAGGCACCATCAGACTCAGTGACGCAAAATATGAGAAAAAATATAAAGTCAAACTTACCTCCCAACGCTTGTTTCATAACGAAATTCATGATGATGGCTTTTAATTCCCTGCCTTCTTTATCCGAGCAATGTTACATTCAATAGTTGCAGGAAAAGTGGAAGTCCTTTGTTGTCAGATCTGGGAAGAAAAGACATTTGCCTCATGAAAAGGATAAATGGTGAAAAGCTTTAAATACACAAGGACAGGGAGAAAACCCACATATTGGGATACAGGTGATTCTATATACCATTAAGTACAAACTTATTTTTTCTAAATGATACAAATAATAGAATAATCAAAGCATAATCTGTTAAACGTCTCCACGCGTTTAGTTTGCACGGAGCTAAACTGTCACAAATCAGCTCAATGAGTCTGCGTCCGTGTGTCGGGCTCGTTTCTTCAATGCCACGACTGAAGGACACCGAGGTCAATGGTTCAATCTCAACCGGAGACCAACGGAAAACACAGGAAAACACCGAACCTGTCGAATATACAGCGCGAATCGGCAGCGACGGCTCAACGTGTCCCTGCGATCGAGCGAGAGGACCCGGACACTTGTGTGTTGCGGTGTCAGGCGGTGGCGGGACTGAGTGTCACGACAGTCAGCAGTAACCTCTACGTGCCCGGAGCCACTTTGGGGGAAAGTGCACGGTGCACGTGCTCGGCCCGGCAGGACAGTCCACTGTCTCACCTGCTGGACCGAACCACCGACGTGTCCTCGTCATGTGGTCAAACTTCTCAATTAGAGACATTGGAGTCAGAAATCCCACCAATAACGTTAATTAAGCAGCAACAGCGGAGCACACTCGTGCGTGCACGTTTACACCTACACGTGCGAGGAATTGCGGTAAATATATGCTCAGCGTCGACCCGACCGTGCGTGTGCGTGGTTGTGAAACGCAGAGATACGCGTGCACTTCCTCGTTTGATCCGAGTCGACTGGTTTTCAGCACCGCCGCGACTGGACAGCTCCCCGAACCCCCGCACCGAGCGTCGATTTACCTCCGTCCCGGCGACAGGCTCCGAAATCCGGCTTCACTATGTGACACGCAGCGGTCGAGGAATGGGGGGCGCGGAGCTTCAGCGGCAGCAGCCTCCGGAGAGAAGTTATCCCGCAGCAGGCTCAGGCAGCACGGGGAGAATCGAACTGCTCTTCCCTCGCATCTCCAGCTGGAATCCCGGGGCTAGAAAAAGGACGTCCTTGGTGCTTCCTGCTGACTGCCGCCTCGTCTTCCTGCACACACACGCACACACAACCACGCTCACACACAACCACGCTCACACATACACACACTCACACGTAGAGAGAAAGAGGAGGAGTAGAAGAGGGGGTAGGGGGGTGGTGGTTGTGAAGCAGCTGCCGTTCACACCGTGATGGGAAGGAAGGACTGAATCACACGGAGGGACAAGGAGACAGACGTCCCACCAACGTCTCCTCTGACCGATAGATGAGAGACCAACCTGCAGTCCTTTCTCTGACAGCCCCCCCACCACACCCCGTCTTTCCGAAGGGACTCGGCTGGCACAATGTACCGGGGACTTGATTGATGTGGAGGGAAGAAGATGTCGCTTGATCTCCCCTGGTTGGTCTGTGTCTGCATGCAGGTGGCGGGATGTGCAGAATCACAAAATGTTCCAGTGGGGTTCCCTTCATGTTGCTACGGGGAATCGTAGAGTGGGAGCTGAATAGCGTCTGGTGATTGTTATCGCTCGTGTTCCATTGCAACATGATTACATTCACACACTATCAGTGGTGGGCACAGGGTCTGCCAGGGACAGGGGCGGCAATGGAAAGAGGGATCCTCACAGCAGGGTCAGGTTATTTATCTGCTCTGTGGAACATCAGAGAGGCACTGACGGGGATAAACAAAGCAGGTGCTGCTACTGGGCCCCGACATTACCTAGAAGAAGATGAGGCCCCAGATTATAGATCTGTGCAAGCTATCATATTACTAACAGCAAGGCAAAGCATTTCAGTTGCATTAAAAACTAGAATATATATCACATTCTATACACCAAGGCCCAACAGCCTTCTTAAGTTCAATCAAGCTCCAAAAATCCATCTTGATCTTTTGACCTGTTGTTTCCTTTTCACCTCAAGTCTGCATGTGCGGTCAGTGGTAATTCTTTAGTGAGCTAATCTACTATAGATCTGTAATGTGATTGCTTTGATTGTCCTTCGATGTGTTCTATAGCTATGAGGCTCAGTACTCAGTCCAGTTTCTATATTATCATTTGATTTAAAGGGAATTGTCATTGCATTCCTACAAATTGTAGATTTAATGGATGAAATACTTTTCTTCAACCAAAAGTTTTTTGTTTTTTTTTATCTGTTAATCTTGGGTTTTACTTTCAGTCACTCTTGTGTTCACAGATATTGTCGGGGGTCTATTCTTCTTATTCAGATTGTAACCTTGGTTTTACCTCTGAACGTATATTGTGGTTCATATGTTGTATTGATAGATGTCTTTGTCCCCCAATCTGAGTTTAACATTTGGTTTTACTTTATTTATTCCCGTCAAGGCTTTTATTTATGATGTACTTTAAGGTAAATAACATGTATTACTTTCATAATGCCGATAGTGGTGGTAAAGAGTGGTAAAGTGTAGATGAGTATCAGTGAATGGAGGATTTGAGTGGTTGGGAGAAGGGCCTTCCACATTCTCTGAAGCTAATCGTAGTGTTTGTCAAACTCGTCTCAGATATGGAACACACTTTCTCGTGCACAGTGAGAGGGACACAGATTTGAATCACTACAGCTGCTTTGAATGTGTAACCTCAGCATTATCAAGAGGAACAACACTTACTACACATCACTTTGTCTATTAGCAACCTTCATTCAACCTTCTATTGAGCAGTAATTCGTTTTTTCTCTTGTCATGCGGCTTGATAGAGAAACAATGAACCTCCATTGAATCATGGAACATTATGTTCAGAGTCTGATTGCTTGAATCACTCGTCAAACCAATGTAACATTCATGTTTCTTCTTTCTGTCCAAGGTCCACTTCAGAGATAAACTATTGGAGCATCTATGAAATCAGAGAAGGCCCAGAACAGAAAGTCTTCTTCTCTGCTGTTGATTTTGAACCGGCCTGGTTCCTCATCAGCTCCGTGAGGAACCTCCAACTCCTGCAGATGTCTTTCTGCATTTGTGAGTCCAGCTGCAGATCTGGGAGCAGAAAGAGACACATTCATCCATTGTGTATGACACTGTCACATACTTGCTCCAGTGCACTGACTATATATATATATATATTTATATATCCATATCCATATACAGTGTATTTTCAGCTCAGACTTTTCAGCCTCACTGTATCATGCTTCAAACCCAGCACATATCGCCGCTGCTCATACAAAAACTCATGTGCACAATCTTACGTTAGTGGTTTAAGAGGTTTAAAGAAAAACGTTTGATATTATGATTATTTCATGTTTGTTTGATATTCATGTGATCTAGTATCAATGGATTTATTAGATTTATATATTCAGATGAAGTGGATGTAGAATTCACGTCATCACACCTGCTTCTAGCAACCAGATCGTAAAAGAAGAAAACATATGCAAGTTATTTGTCATTCAAACAATAGAGTTATAATAATAACATTAGCTACTGTCCAGGAAATGTAGTTACGATGTTTATTCCCTGACGTTGTTGGAGCATCCGGAATTTTGCATATCATGTTTATTTGATCGCATTGAGCTATTTAATGTGTTTGATAGAAATGAACAAAGATATAATATTTGGCACCTAACTAAAAACCTGGTGGATGATGGTTTGATTCTGTTGCTGCTCTTCATTTGATTCTATCAGAGAATTACACAGATCACAGATCAGTTATTGCTCCCTCAGGCTGTTTCCTCCCGTAATGCTCATTGGTCGAGGCAGAGGTCATTAGCATCCACCCACATTCTGCATGCTTCCACTCCATCAGCCTCTGGGATGAGTATTGATCAGGAATTCAAAACCAATAGTAACTCACATTAAGTGATTTTCTTTTTTCCAAACCATTCGGTCACGGCAGAATTGAACGTCCAGTGGGAATTTGAGTTTTGTCGATTTGCAGAATGTGTTGAGATTCATTTCACAGAGGGATAAACACACAGGCACCAGTGACTCAGCAGATTCACACTGGACAGATGTTTGTGAATTTAACAAATTATGAAGAAATTATATAAATGAACTAGGACGCAGTTGTTTATCCTGCAGTTTGAAAATAATTATAAAAATTACCATTTTCTTCTCTTCTGTGAGAAATTAATAAGAGTTTATTGTTTAAAATCTTAAATGATTCAGGAAGACGTCCCTCAGGCTGCTCAGGTGTCTGATTCACTGAAACGACCACAGATACAAAAACAAGCTGATTATTTTCTTACTGCATTAATTGTCAGCTGAGATCAGTCGTTACCCAATTTATATATAAATTAGAGTTTAGCAAACAATCTGCCAGTCATGAAGCAAATCAATTCTGAGCTTTACTTAACCAGTGTTTCCTTCAGTGGTTCTTAAAGGTGTCATAGATCAGAAAGTAATCAGGACGTCTGCAGATCTTTAAGTGCTTCTTTGTCTTTCAGTTCAGATTTCTGCTCTTCATATTGTTTTATGGTCAACACAAGTATTTTAACACAAAATTTAGTTTACACACTTGTTTTCTGTGCATTCCTTAAGAACACATTGTGTTCATTAGAAAAAGATTCAACAGAGTCCAGTACAAGAAGTTGTCTGAGGACATTTAAAACAATACAGACAAAATTGAATGCACAAATTAATTTAAAAAAAGCCAAATGGAAGAGGTAATGAAGTTAGAAGAGGAAAATGAAAGAAGATAAATCTGTATAACACATTTGAAATATGTAAAATGATCAAATATATTAAAATACGATGATATTATGTCCATCAGACAGTTGGTTCCATCTTTCTAATGGTTTAATAAAACCTCTGTCTCTGGTCTAAACTTCACACAGACCTACAGAGGTGAAGTATTTGATCAGGCGAGTTGACGCTCCACCGATTCTCCAAATCCAATTCTTATTCCCGACCTTAACGCCGACCTTCACCTCAAAGTGATGCTCGCACAACAACCCTGGGAATTCACTCGGCCAAAGGAGCAACAACAGGAACTCTCCACCTCCTCCTGGAAGCACAGACCCTCTGACCCTCTCCCCTCCGTCTCACACTTACTCCCCTGACGTCTTGTTAATGCAACTCAAACCCACTCTAACGCTCTATATGCTCCCGTCTCACTCTCACAGCCTCGTCTCTCATGAAACACATGTACAGACAGTTGAGCGTTACATCTTTGTTTTCCAGGCAGAACACGAGCTCTGGCTCTGAGTCACAGACATCGCAGGATCACCACAGACTCTCCGAAGCTGATCTGGGCATGTCAGTGGCGAGGTGGTCTGTCAATCAGCCCGAGGAGCCGGTGGCACGGCTGTGACGTGTTCTTTATTCCCCCGTGTGGACGCTGATCTTTGCTCAACCCACAGATTTCCCCAGAGGACGGGCTGTGTGACCTGGACACTGGAGGATGATGATGAATGCTTGTTACTGCCTGTGTGTGGTTTTGTGCGTTTCAGCCAAATTTCCTCTCTGCTACTCGCCTCAGTCTGATCCCTAAATGTAACCACATGAGGATCACATGTGTCTGAACGATGGATAGTTATTCACACATCGGCAGCTCTGAATCGAATTCATCAACTCCGTGGAGCTGCGAGTCAAAGAAGAGTCACAGTAAAGAGTCAATATTCAAAACAACTTGACACGTTGAGCAGAAATAATCACTGAGGAATTGAACCTTTTGTAGAGAGGAATTCTTACTCCATTAAACCGCTCTCAATGAAGAGTCTACGTTGGACCTGCCCCCCCAGAGGCCTTGTTGGTCCCACAAGCCAGATCTGTGATATCAAGGGTGTTTCTCATCTCAGCAGCTTCACCGTGGAGGATGAAGTCGATGGAGATTGAAGCGTTGTGGTGATGTGCATCCAGCCTCCTCTTGATTTAACAGTGATGTATGAGAAGGAGCCTGAAAAGCCTGTTGCTCCTCGTCCTCATTCAGATTTGGTTGAGTTGGATCCTTTTGTGTTGCTCTGCTGCAACATGGAGCTGCAGCAGCTTAACCCATTGATGCTGTGTGTGCAGGAGTCAATAAATCAATCCTACCTACTCCAGAAATTGAAGTCAGGGTTGATGTGGGGCCCTGGAACTGGAGGTGTAGCACTCCATCACCTCTTAAGTCTGACAGCTCACTACAGGCGAAGGGAAAGTTGCAGACTGATCCAGACGAATGTGTTTCCAGCTGTTTTGGAACAAGCTCCGTTGTTTCCCTGGAATCAGACGATCGGTCCAGTGCAGAATCATGTTCACAATGATTACGGCCATGACTCTGAAACTGCTTCTCTCATCCGACCTCAGAGTGTGACGCTCTGACTTGGTGACGGAGCAAACCCCCGACACTAACGTCTCCTCACCAGTGAATCTCAAAAGAACATGTTGCACAGAATCAATGTTGAAATGGAGCAAACATATAGATTTGGGGTTAAAGTGCTTGGCAACAAAATCATGTGATTACTACTCAGAGAAGAAACAACAGCGAACCTTCAAATCTAATTTATTTGATGATTCAATAGATGCAGTGAACGATTTCCTTGACCTTCATGGTCCTATTTATTTAGATTGGAGCCAGGTCCTGTCAGCTTTACCTAATTTCCCAGGGGGCTCTGCTCAGACAGGTTCTTTCTGATGGGAGCAGCTCTAAATCTCAGTCTGAGCCTTTTGTCATTAACTGTTACAACTGATATATGTTTTAAACTAATAAAGCAAAACACCCAAGTTGAATCCATAGAGACGTATCACATCAGGGTGGATGGACACGTAATCCAAGAAATCTCTTTTCTGCTGGTTTTCTTTTCAGAGCTTCTCTCAGTAACAAACCTGCAGCTGTGGTCTCTGACCTCTTCAGTCCTGTAAACTGGAGCCGCCACAGGTCAAACTTTCTCCAGCACATCCTCCGACACCCTGTCAGCCTCCACGTCGAGATCCTCCCGGGACTCCAGTCAGCTTGAGACCACCGCTGCCGACTGGGAGCTCCACACCAGTCCTGCCCTTTCGGAGACGCTCCAGCTGTCTGGTCATAACACATTTTGTCAACTTAACTCTTTACTCCTAACTTGTTTAACAAACTTTTCTATTGAGGGTTGAGCATACTTTCAGCGTTTTAGATACTTTCTGTCCGTCAGAGCTCTCATCAAGAGTACGCTGCCAAGTAGCCTGGGAAGTTCGGTTCACCAATAATGAGTTCACCATCTCTGACTGGTCAAAATTGCTTGTGTATAGTTTTTTACACTTTAAGAACTTATATACACCTCCTCAGAGCTCCTGTGAGTTTTATAATCTTGAGTGGCTCCTGTTAACGGCACCTTTACGTCCTGTCCAGGGTTCATACGTCCATTCGTCCTCTTTTCTTATATCACGTTGGCTAAATTATCATTAATTTGACAGTCAAATTATTTATTCTCCCTCTTCTACATGGGTTATTACACTATTAGACATTCTATAAACAGACGTGTGGAAGTTAATCTTAGTCACATGCATCAGCTGATTTATATTTCCCATTATTATCTCATTTCTAATATTCGGTTCTGCAGCGCAGCTCTAATGACGAGGAAATGAATCGTGGGCGATGATGTTCATGTGGAAGGAAATGAGCTGCTGGGATGAATCTGGGTCGTGATGTTGAACGGGTTCAGAGTCGAGAGGTTGTCAGTTTAATTCTCTCGTGAGAACGGACGACTGATGTGCTGATGCATCGTGACACTGAGCAAAGGAGTCGGCTGGAATCAGAAGATACAACATCAACGGTTTACATGCGGTGACTGACGTGTGCCGGTGGATGATCCCCGAAAAATCATCGTTATTTCAGAGACGATGATCGTATCAGTGCAAGAAACACGAGTTGAGTCAAGACGACATGAATTTAATATCATGATACGAACCGGAGTCTGTGCAGCTGGCGATCAGGGAAGATTCAGGTTCCTTTTTACACTAATAGTTCAGGACCGACTCTGGTAAATGACATTTTTACAGATTTATAATCATGTTCCAGTCAAACATCATTTAGTTTAATGGTGGAAGGAAAGCAGAAGTTAATTCAGCCGCCAAAAACATGTTGAGTCCTCAAATATCAGTGAAGTAGCACAAAGGTAGAATGGATGAATAATATGCATCATCATTATTATTCCAAATTAAGGTTTAACCAATGCTTTATGATATTTTCTAGAGACTAGAAATAACACATGAAGAATAATATTCAAAACTTTGCAGTGTGTTAAATCTCTGAACTTGTTTAATATGTTTCTCATCAGCAGGTTTCACTGCTTTGATTCAGCTTTTTATAAAGTTTACAGTAAGTTAGAGATTCAAATACTTTGTTTTATTTATGGCTTCATCATCGTATCAATGGAAATATCTTGTTCACTTTTTGGTATTTGGGTTTTTGACAATATCTCAAAGTATTTCTTCTGCAAAAAGCATCTTATTTTAAGGCCTTTACTTCACTGACATTTCGAAACAAGACAACAAGTGCAAGATTATTTGGATCTGTCTCTGCAGGCCAGCACTCACCTCCTCCTCCTCCTGCTCTTCCTCTTCCTCCTCCTCCTCCTCCTCCTCCTCCTCCTCCTCCCACTCCCCCTCCTCCTCCTGCTCTTCCTCCTCCTCCTCCCCCTCCTCGTCCTGCTCTTCCTCCTCCTCCTCCTCCTCCTCCTGCTCTTCCTCTTCCTCCTCCTCCTCCTCCTCCCACTCCCCCTCCTCCTCCTGCTCTTCCTCCTCCTCCTCCTCGTCTTCCCACTCCTCCTCCTCCTCCTGCTCCTCTTTTCCTCAACCATCCTCCTCCTCCTCCTCCTCCTCCTCCTCCACACACTCAAGAGGCATTTGATAAACAACCGGTCCCTCACCCCTGAGTGTTGAGCATGGGGTGTGGTGCGGGGGTGTCGTTTATTAAAAGTGTTCAGGGGGGTGCACTTGGCTCCTTGCCTCTTCGTGAAACAGAGAGTTTGGTCAAATCAGATTCTCTTGAGGGAGCCTGTGAGCACATTTTGCAGGAGAGCTGACGAGTCATCAGTTATCGTGGGCTGCACATGAATCCTCATTCGTCCCCGGAGCTTCCACAGGAGGAGCAATTAGAGGCTGAGGAGATAAACTGGAGCTTGTTAATCCAAACAACCTGATAAACTTTGTCGCGGCAGCAGAACGAGAGCTCAGGTTCGTCTGCTCAGCTCAACCAGGGAAGACAATTGTCTGATGAGACACTTTGTCCTCGTCTGTGCAAATATATTATGACCCAGAGCACACAGAGAAATTTAGTCTAATAAATCAAATAATCATGTCAGCTAAATGTATTAATTTAGTGTCTGTTCAACACATGTCTTTCTTTGTGTTGATTCTCAATTCGTCATGATGCTGTAAATGTGAACTTGCCTCTTTAACTTTGCACAGATAAAAAAAAAAACTATAAACCACACCAGAGGAGAGAAACAGGGAAAGAGCATGAGAGCCAGTGATGTGCTTTCAGGATGAAGCTGGTTGTGTTCACCGCGAGGTCCAGACGGACGTGCCTGGTTGCAGCAGCGGTTCGATCCCCGTCAGGTTGAATCCACGTGGGCCAGCCCCCCCGAGGCCACACACGCCTGCAGCGGTGCCAATCCAGCAAAGGCAGCGGCCTCCAGGAGCTGACGCCTGCAGAAACCGACGTGTTGAGCCCCCATGTATGTTGTCTGGAAGGTTATTATGGTCTGTAATTCATTGTGGGTACATGGAATAACAGCTGCAAAGCTCAGGTAGCAGCGTTAAAGCTACATTATGTGTATCATGTCTTTAAACTACATTAAAACCTGTTAAATAAACGTTTTCCTTTGACCACATGACTCTTCTGTTCTTACCTTTACACTTTGTAATAATGTCTTCTTACATTTAGAGTTGCGTAAGGAATAATACTGTTAAAATAGAAGATCTTTTCTAACTTCACCAGCTCTTCACTTGAGTAAGATCCTGAAGACCAAACCAAGATCTCCACGCTGGATCATTTTCACTCCCTTCATTTGACCTTTGACTTTCTTGCGAAGACTGAAATGAAAATGTGAAAAATGCAGCGGCATAAAATCAATCGTTTTTCCCATGAATAAAATATCTCATTCTGTTAAAGTGAAGCCGTATTAATGTTGCACCGCTCAGAGACTTTCCTCATATCTCAGATTCTGTTGGAGATTCTCTCGTCTGGTTCACTGCGAGTTCACAAAGCTCCCGTCGCCGTGTCACGGTGGATCAGACGCTTCAACTCGTGAGGGGGAAACGCTCCAGGGACAGAGGCAGCGTGAGGAAGACACAACCGAACTGAGACATGAAAAATAAACAGACGTGTAGAATGAATAAATCTGCAGCTCATCTCCTCACAGTTATTTCACAGAAACGCAGCGTGAAAGTCTCGCCAAGTTTTAACAGAGGACTAAAGACAAGTCTCTGACTGAAAGAAGGTTTGAGAACTTTACTTTGTGGTTTACCTGAGGACTTTGTCTATAAATTAACTTAATCTACCATTATTACTTTATTTTGCAACGGCAGCAAGATATTTACAATCTGACCATCTAGTTCCAGCATTTTACACTAATGTTATATTTTCTGGATCTATCATTTCTAGATATTTGCTTTAGCTTTTCTGATATTGTGGTTTCATATCGTCATAGTTAGCGGAGTTTTATTACATTATAATATCCTGCCTGGCATTTACAGTTTAACGTTTCCATTCCATCCTTTGCTTTTTTCAAAATGTAACCATTTGCCAGGTTTTTTTTCTTATGTTTTCAGTGTTTGACTTCCAGAGAATCTCAAAGTGATTAAATTACCGTTAGACACGACACAGCAAAGAGCAGTTTTACTGTTTCACATGAAATCATGAATCCATTATATCCCAAACTCTTCTCTACTATTAGTTGTTGTTTTCGAGTCTGTAAATTATTTCCTCAACTCCAGATTTTAGCAACGATAATAATAAATCGGACCTGTTTCCTGACGAGGTTTCAGCTTCTGTCTCGTTAGCTTCTAGATTGTGAGAGAAGTTTCCTGGCTGCTCTCACACGTCAGTGGGAAACCAGAGACTCTCGGCTCTGCAGTCGATCTCAGTCGGAGACGAAGCCGCTGATGGTAAAAATAACGTGTTTAATCAGCGCCTGACTCATTCTGGCTGATTCACAGACGACAGAAATACTCCTGACTTGCGTGAGAAGAAGCCAAACTAGGGGAAAACTTTTTAGGAATTTAAAATGTACTTTTTTGCAGATAAAAAATGTAAATATGACGAAGATAAATCACGATATATGTCAAACTTTCCAGATTAGATTTATGTTTCACAGTGCCTGGTGTTTCCTGACAGAGTCAATGCTTTAACAAAAGGCAAAGCTTCCGCTGTGGATAACAAATCACCGGTTAACACATGATGCATCGAGCTGCTCTTATCCCCCTGCCAGTTTAATTAAAATGATCAATCTGGGACACAGCAGCGCGTTTGCCTTTGTTTGCAGGCTAGTCCCTGTTTGGGCATTAATAGTAATGATGTATGAATATTTGACGACAGCTTGTGTGGCCTTTCAGGAAACGGGTGTGGGCCTCAGGTGTGACGGAGAGAGTCGTAAATGTTACATTCATAAACTCACTTCATCAAGTTTGAGTGAAGTGTTCTTAAAGGTCAGAGATGTTGTTGCTGTTGCTGTCACTGAAGTGAGGACCTCAGGTTCTGTGAGGACACATGAACAACCTGATCCTGCCTCTGATTAAAAATGGAAAGTGACAATATGAAGATATGGAAACTGGAATGACATCACAAGTTAAATAATTAAAGTAGGAACAGTGGTCTTCAGAGGTTCTAGAGTATGAGGCAAATTGTGATTTTATGAATATGGTCAAATTCAGATACAATTTTAATCTTTAATTTGTAATTTAGGGGAACTTGTCTGATTCACTTATTTGTTTTATTGTTATTTTGAATTTTGAGTTTTCTTTTGAGCAGAAATCAACAGAATTGTCCAAATCTGTCGTCAGTGAAATCAATCTGCAGTTATTTAAATCAAGTTTTTCACAAATGGATTAGGATGCAGTGATTTTAAATAATTATACCATTGACATCATTCAGTTATATCTGGAATGGCTTATTAGTAAGTGACTT
The DNA here is from genome assembly GCF_949316205.1 of Platichthys flesus. Lineage (NCBI taxonomy): Eukaryota > Metazoa > Chordata > Actinopteri > Pleuronectiformes > Pleuronectidae > Platichthys > Platichthys flesus. The sequence goes on along the minus strand of NC_084952.1, from coordinate 2,315,558 downwards.
CTCAGTTCATTGTCACCATGAAGCTATTTTTACTAATCTGACGTCATATTTGTACGAACCAATGTTCCTGCACGAGCCTCATCATGTTTTCTAAGTTCCTGAAATACACACAACACATGGATCCTGGTCAAAGTATGAAGCACAAATTAGAGCCATGAGAGAATTGGACAACGCATCATATGTGATATTCCAACATCTGGTTTGACGTTTCCAGGTGCAGAAACCCAACGACAGCCGCAGCGTCACTTTGCAGATGCTGATGATTTTGTCCCACATCGCTTCTGTCACTTCACCGAGTTCCACATCGAGTCGGGAACACGCGCCTGACACACAATGTGCAGCAAACGGGCTCATCACTTCGACCTAATTATGTCAAACCTGAAAAGCAAGCAGGGAAGTGATGGGAGGCGAGCCAACGTGGAAGAACAACTGGATTCTGAGTCGGTCTCCATCTCATTATTCCTCATTGGTACACGTGGGTCGTGTGAATGTGTTCGAGGTAAAGCACCATAAGAAAAAGCTCTCTCTAAAAACAGACAAAATGAAGTGGGATAATATTTAATGTACCTAGCTCTGCTGCCTGTGGAAAAAGTATTTTCCTATTAAAATTCAGCAAACAGGCTCCTTCACTCATTGAGGCTGATATTCAACTGGATGCACAGGTTCCATTGACCACACTCTAAATGCATGAAGGGAGACGATGGAGACCCAGCGAGGAAACTCCATTTGCAGCTGAAGGTCATGAGAAGCAGCTGAAAGCTCCACAGTGACATTCACAGAGTTTAGTATCGATTCTGCAGCAGCACCAAGTCTCTCCGGCCTCTTTCCACTTGTAGATTTGTTTTCTCTACCGATCACCTCTGTGGTTCCGGCCCAGCTTCTTTATCAGAACGTAAATCCTCCAGCAGCAGCACCAACCTGCTCCTTCTGAACCCAGGAGAAGTTAGAGGATGGAGAAGGTGAGACGTGCTCATACAAGGAGACATTTGGGACTAGCCTCTGTCTATTCTACAAATTAGATATGGTGGGGGGGACATACATAATGGGAAGCACTGGAGGGCGAACATTGGATCCCTCCGAAATGAATCACAAAAGCCAGTTATGCTAGCAGCAGCAAAAGAAAAGTAACATTCATAGGATTATTATGAACTTTAAGAAAACAGTTTTACAAGTTGAACTCAACCACTGGATTTACAGGAATAATTTAACAAAACCTATAAAAGTTGAACTATGTCATTCAGACACATGTGGAATCATAATGTGATTTTAACAATGACAACGATTTAAAACACGTTATTTATCTATAAATACTCAATAGACAATAGAAAATTTAACATTTCTTCCACAGAGCAAAGGATAAACACCTAGAAACATATATCTGCTTAGTAACAGAATGTAATCGACGCCATTGGATTCAAATTATAAGAAAAAAATGTCTTTGCGATGACTTTAATAAAGATTCACTGTAAATCTATTTGCGATGTGTCTAAGCAGCTCGATCTGTCCACGGGAACTTAGATTACGACTTCTTCCCGTCATCAGGCCATTGTGCAAATCCAAACCCTGCTGGACAGCGAGCAGGGCCGAGGCGGGAGCGCTGTGCTGTCACATTCATTACGAGCCTGAAGGTCACTGAGGCTGTCGTCACACAGCGTTTATTTGATTTGGGCAGAAGGGTGAAATCTTGTTATCCTCTCCTAATGAGCAGGAAACAGGGCTGGGGATCTATGGAGACGGCGAAAGGCCTCGCTGGCACCTTCAGTCGCTGACATTCTCTGTCCCTGCTCAGGACGAGGCTGGGGACGGAGGACACGTGCGGGGACCGTCTCACCTCAGGATGAGTCTCCCTCGGCCTGTTGGTCCCCGGTGAGCGTGCAGCCGGCTAATGAGGCCGAAGCCGTGGCTCCTCAGCTCGTGGTTGTTGTTACCGGGGAAAGAGGTGAGAGGACTGTGAAATGATTGGTTATCACACGAGGAGAAAAGTCATTTTGTCTTTCAAAAGACTTCAGCAAGGATGTAATAACCTGTTTCCAGCTCCTACTCATTAGTAGACTCATGAAAAAACAGCATCTATAGAGTAAAGGAGCCTGTTTCTTCATGTTTTCTAATTCTGGACCCTGCAGAAGTGTTTTTCTTCTTATTTCTAACAGATAAAATGCGATGCTACCAACACCGAGTGGTGACTAAGCATCTGGAGGAGCGGTGCAGCCTAATGTTTCTCACAAGGAGAGAATTGAAAGGTTTGCTTTGTCAGAGTGGCTGATGTTCTCCATTAGTGCTGGAGACAGAAAGCGAGACGAAGCATTTAGACCTGAAAACACACGAAGCCTCAACAAAGAGAGAGAGAGAGACGCTGCAGCTTCTGAGACTGAGAGTGGAAGAGCCACAGAAAACATTCATTACTCAGCTCATGGGAATAATCCACTGAGTTACAGACCTCTGAAAGTTTTAGTACTTTTAAAACTTTTGTATTAAGAAATTTGCGAGAAGCCAATTATACATTGAAAGATGGTATCCATAGTTTAAGTAGCAGCCATTTTTAATTGTATTAGATCTAATGTACCCATACTGAGTGATGACAGAGCATTCATGTGTATTACATTTAGAACATGTAAATAAATAAAGAGAAGAGAAATTAAACAACAAATGAGAAAAGACAGATAGAAAACTAGTATTATCTCTAGGAGTGAGAAAAAGTTCTTATCTTATTATTGACCAGCCTCAGGACGCTGCAAAGACTCATTGGACATAAAATCCAATAATTCCTAACTGTTATTAGAGATGAGACGAAATGTCGTCTGGACCTGAAACACCAACGCAAAGTGTCACTGTTTGTGTTTCGGTTGGTGTGATAACAGAAACCAGTCGGACTGTGGACAGAGGACAGAGGACAGAGGACAGAGGACAGAGGACAGAGGACAGAGGACAGACGACAGACGACAGAGGACAGAGGACAGAGGACAGAGGACAGAGAACAGAGGAGAGAGGACAGAGGACAGAGGAGAGAGGAGAGAGGACAGAGGACAGAGGACAGAGGACAGAGGACAGAGGACAGAGGACAGAGGACAGAGGACAGAGGACAGAGGACAGAGGACAGAGGAGAGAGGACAGAGGACAGAGGACAGAGGACAGAGGAGAGAGGACAGAGGAGAGAGGACAGAGGACAGAGGACAGAGGACAGAGGACAGAGGACAGAGGACAGAGGACAGAGGACAGAGGACAGAGGACAGAGGACAGAGGACAGAGGACAGAGGACCGGATATCCTCCGTCTTCCCAAGGTGCCGCAAAGGCTTGGCTGATTCCTTGTTAGACGATGGCCGATGAGAGGATAAGAAAACCTTTAAATTGAGTTACGATACAGATTTCACGTCCTCTCTTCCTAAACAGCAGATCTCTCCTCGGCTACGATTTCATGAAACTTGAACCGTTGTGATTTGCTGCTGCTCCGTCGAATCCTCTCTGCTGACGGAGACGTCCTCTCTCATTACAGGTCTTTGAATTTACTCTAAAGCTTTCTCACACACTGATGAAAAAAAAATGAGTACCAATTTCATTACAGGGCAACACACACACTCACACACACACACACACACACACACACACACACACACACAGCTCCTTCTCTGTGTAAAAGTAGGTTCCCATGGTGATGAATTCCATTATAAAGTATCTCCTCAATATGATGAATATTTATGGCTGGTGTGTTGTTTCCTTCTTCTCTTCCATGTCAGAGCTGCATGTTAGAGCTGGTAGTGGGGAATAATTTTGTATGAATAAACATATCTTTTGAGAATAATTATAATAGAATTATGTAGAGTAATAAAATGTGTGCTTGTCTTTCTGGATGCTTATTATTTCACTTTGGTTCTGGACCAAACTGTAAATGTCATGTTGACCTTGAACCTGGATTTGTGAGTTAACATCATGGAACGTCTTTCTTTTCTATTTCCCTTGTTTTCAGGTGAGTGTGTGTGTGTGTGTGTGTGTGTGTGTGTGTGTGCGTGTGTGTTTGTGTGGTTCACTGCAAAATACAACATGCTCTTTCCCCACAGTTTCTAAATTGCATTTTCTTTTATTTGGAGTCATTTAGTGTTGACACTCTACGCTGTCATCATCCTTCTGGAAAAACTCAAATAAAAATAATATATAAGAGTACAATTAAGATATTTATAAAACTTCCATTTCTCCCAAGTTTCCTCAAAGTTGATTTCCGTTAAATGTGTTCTGTTAAATGTGTCGCACACATAAATGAGTGCAACTCTTCCCTTTCCTGTTCCTGTTTCAAAGTAAAAGCACTTGTGAAATACTTGCAGGAAGATGCACAGCTTCATTAGGTTGAGGTCTGGGTCTGTGATTGTGTCTCTTCAAACAGGAATGATGTTTGTGTTTGTTTGTGTTTTTCTAAATAACCTTGGGAGAAGCTTACAAACTCAAGTTGTCTTTTTGCACAACACTGATAATGTGGTAAACTTCACACATTCAGTGCTCGGTGCAGGTCAACAAATACTAAGTATTATTATTATGCAAACACAACATGTGTGTCTGAGGCAGAAGAGGCTGCAGCGCTCCCGGCACTCAGGCTAATGTAATATCACACAGTCGTCTGCAGGCAGCAGTTACATCCGAACCCCGGAAAGCCTCCAATGGATCAATTATGCTTTCATCAGAAAGAGTGAATCACAACGTTACTTTCCTCTTCCCCTCAAGAAGCAGACATTAACGTCTCCCAGAGAGATTCATCCCGGCCGGCTGCATTAACACGGACAGAGAGGGGAAATGAAAACCAGCCGGTGTCAGCAGCTGCTCTCAGAACAGAGACAAACTATCTGCAGGGACATCAGACGAGTACATGTGTGCTGCAGCCATGTTCAGTGTCTTTAGTGGACAGTGGATGAATGAGAACCAACATGAACATGTCCTTTTACCCTTGAGGCTGAAGACTGCAGCTGCTTCCTCTTCTTTATCCTCCTCTATTGTTCAATACTGTCTTAACTTCCTGTAAATGGTTTAGAAATTCTGGTTTATGTTTATTATATTAAGTTGTCAACCTGCAAACATATGAACCCAGAACCACCTCGTAACGTCAGACTAGTCCTCGGTCCCTCGGTCCAGATCGTGTTTGATTCCGACTAAACTGCAAAGTCTGAAGTTTTGGACCAAACGAGGCACAAAGCAAATTTCTGCTGAACCGAGACTTTCCGTTTTATTTTGTCGAACATATTTTGCACCAAGAAGCTTTTGTACTCTTGGGATTTATTTGTTAGATTCTAAAGCACAATCCAAATGTCATAAAATCCTCAAAAACCTGTGTAATGACACATTTCACTTGAGCACCATCACATTTGGCAGTAATCGTATTAATTAGTCTGTCAAATTAAGTATCCCAATTAACTCTAATTACCATCATTCATAATGGCTTATTCCAATCAAATAGGGGCTTTATTTGTCTCTCCTAGTGCTGGTGGGCTGTGTCTAGTTGCTGGTGTAAACAAGTGATTTCATCTTAAGCTGCCAAAACATTATAAATGACTCAGTTCCTGATTTAATACAATAAAGTGTCTGAGAGAGAGACACAACATGAGTGTAACTAACTAATAACTGGAGTTAAGTCACTGAACACAGAAGAAGCTGCCGTGTTGTGATCGTTTGCAGACAAAAATGAGTTGTCGTGTTTTTTCTCGTCTCCAGCAGTCACCTGCCCCACGTGGAAGCGTTCACACTGAATTCATATCATATCACGTCTCACACGCTCCAGTGGAAAAGGTCACGTCATGGGAAATGACAGCAGCGAGCGAGAGAGAGAGAGTGTGTGTCTGTGTGTAATCCCTGTCACGCTCCCTCTTTTCTCTACAGGCAGCGCACCAGATGAAAACCCCGGCAGCTGTGTGAATACTGAGGAGAACATTTCCTCCTCCGGCCTCGTTCAGTTCAGAACAAATCCTTGTGAGGGAAATTACAACCGTGCAATAAATCTGAGCAATAAGAAGAGTCATTACTCTGCCGTCGTGCAGCAGCTTGAAGTCTGCAAGGAAATCCCTGGAAAAGTGGTGTTTGTTTGGTGAAATGCATTCAACCTGATTCACCCCAGAGGGTATCGTTGCTTCTTATAAAAGAAAAATCGTCTTCTGAAATGTGATCGTCTGGAATATTTCAATTTACGATTTCTGCAGCTGTGATTTCACATATAAATGCAGCTTTTACAACAGATATGATTTTTATTCCTTTTCCACTTCCACCTCTTCCCCTTTCATTCATTTGTTCCAGATGAAGCTGCTGGAAGTTCACCTTCCTCTGCCAGAGAGGCCGACTTCTCTTCTCCTCCCGTTCTAATAATACTCCTGCCCTTGTTGCTGCCGGCCGGGCTTCCCTCCTACACCTCTGCATATTTAATACGAAACCTGCTGGAGCTGCTGCTGCAGGGTGTTCCTGTTCCTCCTCTTCCTCACCACCAGGGAGGAAGAAACCATCTCTGGTGCCACATCTCATCTTCTGATCTGGAAACCTTATGGATGCATTGTGAAGGATGCTGTTCTTGAGACACAGCGGTTTTTAATTGATCTTCGCCTTGTTGGTTTACCTGCTTTGCTCTAAAACCTAAATAAACCGGCTCCTTGCTGTGCTTTGATGATGACATTTCATATCTGAATCTTATTTTAAATACGTTTTTTATTTAAACTCCAGTCATCACCTGCAGGTTTCCTGGAAAGTCTTTGTTTTTAGAACCTTCTCTACGACGCAGAGCCACGTCTTTTTTTAACGTTTTGCTGTGAATCATTTTCTCTTGAATCCGTCCGGGGCTCAGTTAATAACGGAGCGATATGGAGCAATTTCATATTGATTAATTAAAAACGTATTTACTCCAGCTCTGTGGGCGTTGAAACATAAATACAATATTAAAATCACCTGCAGGGGAGCAAGTAATGAGCCAGCAGGTAGTCAATCTGCGCTCTGCTAATGGACTGATGAAAGACACACACACACACACACACACACACACACACACACACACTTCATTCACGTTGTATATTTCCAACATATTAAAGAAGCCTATTTTCAGATATATTCAACCCAGTACTGTAGAATTCCTTTCTTTATGTCTGTTGTGTATTTGTCGTGTATTGTGTGTACTTTTCCATCACGTGCTGTTTATATTTGTTCTATATTTACATAACATGAAGAAAACTGCTATAATCACATCATCATCATCTACACAAAAACTCAATATATATTTTAAAGCTAAATTACAATAAATAATAGAAGGCAGACAACCTGCAATATATCAAATCTTTGTAAAGCTTTTAATCTGTTTATTCAAATCTATAGAACAGATTGAGCCTGTAAGTAATATATACTGTCTTATATTATATATTATTTTATATTTAAATGTGGTTTAATATCATGCAATATCGTGATAAGACCTAATATTATGAGAATTAATGGAAGTCAAATCAGAAGATCAACCTTTCACCTGCGTAAAAATGACAAATGTGAAGCATCTGCTAAAGTCTCTACTTTATTATTACTTTATTAATGATAAAACTTTATTCTCTGAACAATTCTTTTCTCCTTATTTAACAACCTTATTCTCACATCATTTCTTCAGAATGGTTTAATACTCTTTAGTAATTTAAAAACCTGAGGTTCGCAGTGAGTTAATTAAAACTATAAATTACTGATAATAGAACCTAAACACTGGAGTTATTGTGTTGTATTGGGTTGGATGTATTTTTTTTCTTCTGTTTTCTTTGTCTGTTGCGTGGAAACAAAAGTTCCTCCACTTGTTGTCTTCAGCATCTGCGTCTCTTCAGCCTCACACGGAACCAACTCCTCGCCTGTGAAAACCCGTCGGTGCAACTGTTCAGCATCGTGTCCTCTTCTCGGTGGGGGGGGGGGGCGGCAGCTCCACCTTTTCACTGGCAGGATTTACTGTGCTGCAAAAAACTCTCTTAAAATTCTCTTAAATCCACAGCAACAAGAAAGTCAACTGTGGCTCATCAGAGGTTTGAACCTGAAGGCAGCTCAGGCTCAGTTCATGCATGTGAACTCAAACACTGGGAGATGTCGGGTGTAGATCTGTGAGTTAAACACAAACGCTTCAAACTTCACCTTCAGGTTGCAGCGTTCACCACGAGCAGGTCTCTGTGACTGAGCTGCAGCCTGACGTCATGGAATCCTACAAGAGATTAAATCCTTCACAGTCGTTACAGCTCCGCCATGTTGACAACAACAGGAAGTCTCATCTCATCCAAATTAAGCAATTACACTTCAGTTCATTATGTTACAATCACTGAGGCGGTGGATTTGTTTCAATCTGTTCAATTTGGTTTTTGACAAATGAAAATTCCCCAGATGAAGACACAGTGAAACATTTTTCAGTTTTTTAAACTAGAATCTGATTTAAGTCTACTGAAATTCAATCAAACGGCACCGACTGTCTTTTTTCATCAAGATCCACGAGTCATTTCCTGGGAAATCAATGGAAATACAATGTTCAAGAAATGTTTGTCTGGATCCACATCTAAATGGATCGGCTTCTGTTTTACCTCAGGCTCCACCGGTTCACAAACGTTTGGTCGTTTCTATGTCATCCTGCTGATAATCAATCAGTTTGTATTCACAAAGCAGACATTCAAAAATCACATTGTGCCTCGTTGGGTTTAACAATCGGATGGAGGTGAAACACACTGTGTCCTTAACGCTCAAGTAATTCCAATTATTATGAATATTATATATTGTGAGGAAAAACACAGGAAACATAAGCTCCCTGGTGGAGGTGGAGCGATGCAGCACAGCAGAATGAAATGGTTGCAAAGAGAAAAACCTTATTTTGGAGAAAGTGGAGTTCTCCATTACTTTTTATGACTTTTCCTCGGTTCTAAATCTTTCTGGGGCCTGGGTGTCCGGGATCGATTTCCCTCCAACCTTCAGGTAAGAGGCACGAAAACTCCTGAGACGCTCTGATTGAAAGCTTTACGGTCTTTACCTGTTTAGATTTTAAAGAACATCGACTCAGGCCACATCTTTATTAGCACCAGCGGTAACAGAGGTGTGTGTGTGTGGGGGGGGGGGGACTCAACAGTTTATCACGCCTCTGCAAGAAGGTGTTTCTGCAAAAGAGTTGAATCTGAATTTTAACCAAAATCTTCTCACCTTTTGCTTATTTGCTGTTTTCCATTAAAAAGTACAAACTTAGAATTCTTCATTTATCAGAAACGTGAGTCAGTAAGTTCACAAATCAACATTTGGAAGAATAATTCATATTACTCATCAGAGTCCCAATCAGAGCCTTATTAGATCGAATACACTGTGCTGCTAATTGAAGAGTTGCTGAGATTAATTCGATGGCACCGAGTTGTAGCTCCACAATATGCATATAATTACAGAGAAGGGGCATCACAAAGCTCTCGTTACACATTTAATAAATCTAATTTAAGATAACGTGAAAAACCAAACGACCGGAGGTAACATGAAGTCTGAGCAGGGAGGAAAACGAGGCTTGATATTAAACGACAGGTTTTAATTTGAAAGAAGCCGGAGTCTAGCTCCTGGCGTCGGAGTGGATTTCATCACTTCTCCTGACTCTGAGTTTCAGAAACGTTCGCGTTCTAATCGAGTTTCCTTCCTCGTCAGCTCCGTTAACGACTGAAGAATCGTCTTCGTCTCCGCACGATGTGGTGACACAACGTTCTGCTGGCAGAACATTCCTCTGATTTGAATTCCAGAAAACAGTCTTTGCCAGTTGTGCCGGAACATTGAGTTCACGCTCGGTGGGAGAAGTGCATTTTGAAAAGTTTCGTTGCCTCGATAACTGCTTCTTTTCCCAGTGAGTCAGCAATTCAGCACAAATAAACCAGTTAACAAGGAAATAACAGAATTTATCAGGCATTTAATTAGTAGAAAGCACAGATTGAATGTTTTTAAATGGTTCACTGCAGGAGAAAGACAATGCAAGTTCCTAAAACAGGACAACACTCGATTATTAGCAGAAATTACGATTATCTCTCATTAATTTCCCTTACTATAGAAATTATCTAAAATGTCAAGTTGTGCCGCGGCTACAGAACAATCTGGACGTGTGAAAGGTTTATTTCCCAATGCAAATTAAACTTTAAAATGATCTACATGTATCCAACTGGTTCCTTCTGTAACTTTCATTTCTTTCCCCAATGAGAAAAACATCCAGGACTTGAAGAGACTCACTTCAACCTCGAGGGCGGTGATCAGGCGTTTGTATTGCATCAGATTTGCAGAAGCTAACTTTCGTTTTCACGGCTTCACAACCATCCAAGTGCAAAGATCAGAACAACAGAGCCTCGAGAGGAAGCTGCTCTCGTACTGGAATGAACTCGCCCCCTTGTCGCTGAGTCTTCCACCGAGAAGGATGTTACCTGACGAGCACCAGGAAGAAGCATTAAATCTGAAAATAGCGGTTTCTTGGTTTAATAAGCTGCTTGAAACCTTCATCATATGTTTTATTATTCTCATCGTCTTTCACGGGCTGCGAGCTCCCAGGTTTATTTCTCTCAGACGAATCCCCCCCCCCTCCCTCCCCTGAGTAATTCGGCTTCTGCTTCAGAAAGAGTCAACAACACATGAATCTGAACGACTGATGAGGCCGGCTGGAATCACAGATGCTTCAAAGTCAGTGGATGCACAACAGAGACGATGCAGATGCATTCACATCCCAGTGCACGGGGATTCATGTCATCCAAAGCACGGACTGGGGTCAGCTTGGGGAATAGAAAGCTGCTTGTTACAGTCTAGAATGTGTGTGTTGTTCAAAACAGGAAAAAACATGAAGTGTCTGAGAAAACTGAACTTTAAGAACTAATGACCTGCTCCCCTCTCTTCTGTTTGGGTTTCTCAACAATAACAAATTCATCTTTTCATTCAGAATTAATGGGAAAGAAAAAATAACCCCAATTCTAACAATAAGGTCCGTGCAGGATTTAACACAAGCTCCAATATGTGATTAGGGAACAACTGTACATTATCTGTAGGCAATGTTCCTGGTTGTTTCTCTGCTGCTGTTTCTCACCAGGTGGAGAAACGAGTCGATGCTCCGACGTTCCTCTTAATCCCTGATGTGTTAAAGATTGAAGTGAACTCAGACCTTTGTGTGGATATAGAGTCGATGTGTACACCGCTTTAAACCATGTATTGTGTACATTTATTACTATAATTAACAGATTCTTGAGAGGAGCCCAAAAAGCTTTTACGTGTTCTAGCTTTACTGTATTTTATTTATATTTCTCCATATTTTTTATAAAGTACTTGAGCTTTTCTCAATTCTCATCTTTTGGTCCTGATTAGATGCCAAGCAACCTCCATATTTAATTGAAGACTGTGAGATTAGAGATTAGAGGTATAAGAGGAGTTTAAATTAGGATTCAATATATCTGTTTGCAAGGTTAAGAATAGATGTTCAGGCTGAAAACAATAAAAACTGCCATTAAGCAGGATTTTATAAGAAATACTTCTATTTCCACTAAACGTGTTGGAACAACATTGTGAGATGAAGGGGTTTCTATGCCATGGTGTTCAATTTTATTATGGTTCCAAAAGAAAATCCAGATCTTCAGGGATCTTTTCAGCCACTGTACGATAATACAGTGGCTTCAATAGTTTCAAACCAATTATGGAAAACCTTCTGTAATGTTGCTCAGTCACTGTGGAAGCTGAGTCCTATGTTCAGAAATGTCTCAACATAGCTGCAGTTGATCCATAAACACAGAGGAGAGACTCTACATTGTTTAAATCCAAAATGAATAGTTAACAAGAAACGCCGATGTGGGTCAGCGATCTCAGAACGAACGCTCCGTGTCCCAAGGACACACCAACGCTGCAGTGTTCAAAAGCCTTTGAAGATTCGACTGAAATGAAATTGCAGCTTGTGAAACTCCAAAGCTGTTTTTTATTCCTGCTCTGAGGCTGAATGACTCCACAACATCACCACAGACTCACGGCTGTGACTCAAACCAGAGCAGCGGGTTTGAAACATGGAAATGTTGAGTTACCAAGCTGAGAAACATCCGTGGGTTCAGAACTAAACACGTCTCCTCTGCACCGAGTGCCTTGATTCATCCGTTAATTCCAGAAGTCTTCATCAGTGGAGCTTTGAACTGATCCTCATGTGACTCCCTGGAGCAGCCTGCTGGGCCTCGGGGAGTCTCAGGGCCCCCGACAGAAAACCAGCGCTCCCAGCTTTGTGCTGTGGAGAGAGTCTGGCTGCATTGCATCATTTGGTTTCCTTCACTAAAAAAGAGAGAGAAACTGTATCCCAGCACAGCGGGGGGGTAGTGCAACACCAGTCAGAGGGAAAAGTTAAAAGCTTTGCTCGGGAACAGAATCGGTCTGCGGCTGTGGAAGCTCCAGCTGCAGCATTGAGCTGAAATGTGACGGGAGCAATGGCGCCGGCTGCTCGCCCAGTTCATCTGCAGTGCGTCTACTTCAGTGGAATGGGAGTGTTTGTTATTGTGTGTGTGTGTGTGTGTGTGTGTGTGTGTGTCCCCCCGTCTCTGTTTCCTTCTCGCAGTTAATCCACAAACACGAATAAATCTAAATTTAAACGGCCGTTGTGATCGGAATCCATCAAAAGAAGGAAAATCTCCTTTTCTCAATCTCGAGCCTGTCACATAAGAGTGTACTTGTATATACTGCAGATGCTATGTGTGTGTGTGTGTGTGTGTGTGTGTGTGTGTGTGTGTGTGTGTGTGTGTGTGTATGTGAGCTGCATTGTAATGTCTCTATGTTTACTACAAGCAAAGATGAAGATTTAAAGGATTTCTGTGTGGGAGTCTGAAGCTCCCCACGGTGTTTGGCTTGCACAGGGAACAAAGACGGCAGCATGGTGCTCATGTTCCTCACGTTCCACATGTTCCTCATGTTCCTCATGTTCCTCACGTTCCTCATGTTCCTCACGTTCCTCACGTTCCTCATGTTCCTCACGTTCCTCATGTTCCTCACGTTCCTCACGTTCCTCATGTTCCTCACGTTCCTCATGTTCCCCGGCGTTAGATCTTCACATATTTGGAAAGTGGGTCAACGAAGCAGGTGTCTCCTGAAAAAGACGGGTGGTGTTTGGTGTTAAGGTTGCAGTGGGGTGGAGGTGACAGGAGCGAGGATGTTGTTGATTAATTTGAAATGAAATCATTTAAGAGGATTTTGGAGATTTCATTTTGTGATGTGATGGAATTTGAGGTAAGAGGGATCTGCTGGGAACCGACAACATTAGAGAAGATCATTTACTTTCAAAACCTTTGACTCTGAAACATAAAAGTAAGAAAGTAAGTGGAACTGGACTTTAAGTCTAAAGTTCTGACACAATGATCAGTGTCCACTGCAGAGCTGTGTCACTCGTCCGTCTGGTGTCTCCTGAGAGACAGTTTATAAAGACACAGCTTGATGGAACTGGATGTGGCTGTGGCTCAGCCCACTCGCTGCTCCTCGCAGGCGTCTGCAAACAGCCCTGATGAAGTATCGATTCCTCGCCTGCTGTGGCTAATGAAGATAACTTGAAACATCGACAGAATATGTAAGCGATCCAGTGGAAACTGCTCGACTGCCTCTGAGCTCGTCTCTGTCAACAGCTTAACGGCCTCTGGTAAATGTAAAGCAAATGTAAACAAGGCAAATTGCCCAGAGTGTGAGGCAGTGAGCAGGGATACAGCCATTTGGACCTCAGAGCTCCGTGTGGTAAATGTGTTCTTGAAAAATGAAAATACTCTAAAACAGTCAAGTCTCAATGTGGATTTGTGTGCAGACTTCGAAATGTATGAAGTATTTTGGATAACAATCTCAGGCCATAAAACTGCAGGTTAGTATTGATTGGAATGTTTTAAAATGCATCATAATCCTTCTGAAATATTAAGATGCAGGTCACATACGCCTGAAAACTACACTTTCCACATTTCCCCTAGCTCAAACATCCATCACCAACACCTTCTCCTGACACCACGAAGTCCTGTTTTTCAGACTGGATTTACAACTCCCACAGGATTTCTGCTCAATCGCTCTCAACCACCTTTGGAGGTGTCCTTCATTTTGACCTTGGCACTTCCAGCTCATCCTCGGCACATTGTTCCTGTGCTGTATCTCAGCCACTGAGCTCTGACACCTGAGGATATAAGGACAGGTAGGAAATACATAAAAGTCTTAGAGCTCAGCTCTCAACAGAACAGATGCGAGGACATTTCAGTTTTATCCAGAACATCACAGGGGGTTTCAGATTCCAGCTTCCTGCAGAGACGTATTTCTGTGGCTGAGACTAATCTGGTGTGAAAGAAAGAGACAGATACTGAACGTAATGTGTTTCTGTATTTGTGTATTTATATGTGACAGCATGTTTTCATAGGGAGCTTGTACAAATACCAGTGTGCTTGTCTGCAGGTAGAGAAGCTGCACAGAAGGAACAGCTCAGAGCTCAGTTGTTGTTAAGGGATTAGAATGTGTTTATTCTCTGTGGGTGGACTTTACTACCTGAGTGAGGAGCAGTGATTTTAATCTGAAATTACACCATAAACCTTCTCTGAAAGCTTTACACCAGTGCAGATAGGGGCCACGTAGACCGGGCATTAAAACACAATGTGCAAGTAATTATTATTATTCATTTTAGCTCGAGGCTGCAGCATAAACAAATTATAAATATTCATAACTTAATGAATAAATAAATAAGATGCTGCCATGCAAACAGTTTTTGTTCTATTTAACTTAACCCAAATACGGTCATATTTGGAATAAACAATAATCAAATGAAGACACGATGAGAATTCTGATCTTACGTCTTCATGGCATCACGTCCTGTTGGAGTTTTCACAGGAAAAAGTAGAAAACTATCTCAGGTAGAGGTTTTCAAACTGGTGGCTCAACGTCACACGTATTATATATTCAATATTCTACTCCCAACTCCTGTAAACGCCATCATCTAAATTATTCTGAATAAGGTTTATGAGAATATTGGAGTAACGTAAATGTTTAGTCTCTTGTACAAGACAGCAGAGACACTGTTTTAGTGTGTGTCTTCTCTCTGATGACTAACATATACATGCTGGTAAACTCGATACCGACTCTATAGGTTCCGCTTGGTGAGAATCAAGTGAAGCCACAATGTCGCTCTTAAATTCAGCTTAAAAGGTAAGTGCTAACACGTGGGAACATCTGCTGATTGGTCTAATTAGAGGCTGTCATGTATATATGTGTGTGTGTGTGTGTGTGTGTGTGTGTGTGTGTGTGTGCACATGCTCGGCTTTGTTTGAGTGCGATGTATGAAACCTGGATTCCATACGTTGCATCTGAGCAGACTGGCAGTGTGTAATTATCGTGGCTGTTTAGCTTCCCAGGTTCGTAGAGGTGTCAGCGCTGAGCCGTCCTCTTTGTGTGTGACTGATGCTGTAATTACACACAGAGAAAAGCTGGCTACTTAAATTGGCTGGAAAACAAAGTACAGCTTCCGTTCTGTGACCCTTTTACCAAACATCCATCTCTCCACCAGCAGCTCCGAACTTCTGCTTGTGTTTTTTAAGATTTGCAGGTTTTTAATTTGTTCACTTTTCTCGGGACTCGAGTCCCCGGGAGCCTTCGATAACTTTGCAGCTCCGCCGCTGTTCCTCTTTTGACGAGTGGCTTCCAGGTGAAACCGTGCAGATGCCAGGGATGTATAGGCTGCCTTCCGAATCTGTCAGTTTAATTTAACTACACCGAAGGATACAATGGAGGGCCTCTGAATAATGCATGGCCCCGTGGGAGGCAGGATGCATCTTCTGACAGCAACATTTTGAGAAACCTGCAGAGGGAGAATTAGAAAAGAAGTGTCAGACACCGGGAGAGTGACACAAAGAGCAGGCTTGGAAATCCTCGCTTTAATTGCACTGTGCTCCGAAGCCCCCCCTCCAAGG
Organism: Platichthys flesus; assembly: GCF_949316205.1. Lineage (NCBI taxonomy): Eukaryota > Metazoa > Chordata > Actinopteri > Pleuronectiformes > Pleuronectidae > Platichthys > Platichthys flesus. The sequence goes on along the minus strand of NC_084952.1, from coordinate 2,299,664 downwards.
TTCCTCAATAAGTCTACTATCTCAAAATTATAAATGAAAACCTTTCTTTTCTGCCTGTGGGGCTGAAATTGGATCATTTTGTGCTGACAGGAAGCGTTTTCTGCTGCAGGTAGATAGAGAGGGGTAGTTTAGCATCTGAACTAATGGTGACAAACTGTTCCCGGGGATGTGTTCAGTCTGTGGGTGGGACATCCATCAAGACACCGCTCAGAGGGAGCTGGTTCCCGGGCTGTGTTCGGGGACATGACCTGTTTTGAGAGAAATAACGGGCTAGAGCAGGTAAATCTCCTTTTTGTGTTCCCGTCACTTTTTATATTTTAAGATTTTCATATTTATGTCGCACTGGATACTGTTCTCCTGCTGTTGGGTCGCTGTCGTCCAGATGAGGGAAGAGAGGAGCAGACCAAATGTTGATATTTTTCATTTATACATCTGGTATCTACAGTAGTTAAAGTTGATGTTCTTCTAAAAGACACTTGCACTGTGCAGCTTGAGTTTTTACGTAAAATCTATTGTTTATTTTTATGTAATAGTGATTTATTTATCTATGATTTCTGTATTTGTGTATAACACTTCACGGACCTCAACTGTACATTGATCAATATTTTATCTGTCTAATTTTATTCCCAATGTTTTGTTTTATTGTACACATAAATAAATCAAATTAATGTTAGAGATATATAATGTTTCCCGATTGGAGAAAACTCAGTTGACTTGTGGACTAATTACTGTTATTCCTTCCTGTATCATTTTACAGCAGGTGTTGAAGTTTCAATAAAAACCACAGGCTGCTGTAAAAAACTTTTTTCTTTATTGTTTATTTACTGTGACTTTGTTCCTGAAAGAAAAGATTAATAAAAGCTGTGTTTGGGTTGAATCGTCCCTGCTGACCTCCTGCTGGTGAGTCCCTGAACCTGCACGAGCTGCACAGTTTGTTTTTCCAAGAGAAGAAGAACAAATGTAAATCTTCTTCTCCTTCTCCTTCTCCTTCTCCTTCTCCTTCTCCTTCTCCTTCTCCTTCTCCTTCTCCTTCTCCTTCTCCTTCTCCTTCGCCTTCTCCACAAACCTTCTGTGTGGTGTTTGATTTACAGAAGATAAAACAAGTCAGTGTGGATCCATCCACAGTGAATTGTTATCTTTTATGCAGAATGTAATGTAAATAATAAATATTTTTTCACATTTTAAAAACCGGTTCATTTGAGTTCAACAGACAGGAGCTATTTGTGGATGTTTGAAACTCTTTCCTCTCGTCCCTGAGGTGGATTTTCCCGACTTACTGAGCGACTCCACTGGAAATGTGTGATTAATGTGCGGCTTAATCAGAGCAATCGTTTGAAAGGTCATGTAATGAGCAGGAGTGAAGATCATATGTTCGCCTTTATCCCTCACGGTGGGAAGCTGTGCCGGGGGGGGGGGGGACACCTGCCGCCTCCTTGTCAAAACATTAGCTCATGTTAATTAGCTGGAGGATTCTCCTTGTTGTAGTTCAGCTGAGATGAGCCACTGAGACCTCACAGAGAAGTGAGGAGGCTCACGCTGCTCAGAAGAGTTCAGATGTTCACGGAGTTACAATTAAAGATGACTCTCGGTGCTTCTCCGCTGTGGAAGAACTTCTTCTTGAATGTTGAGAGTTGTGAAGAAGAACAGACGCGATGGGATGAATCAGAAAAGAGCAACACAATCATTGCTTCCTCTGTTCAATGGCCTACGTGTCCATTGATTGAACTGAACACTGCCTCAGGTGAATATCAATAATAATAAATGTATTTAAATAGCACCTTTCACAACTATCATTAGAAAGTGCTTCACAAAGAGAAGAAACAGAAAAGAAAAGAAAATAATACAACATAATCAAAGATGAATGACAAAAGAAAAGGATATAAGAAACATTATATTAGATAAAACAATAAAGTTAGACTGCGTTAGCACGTTTTCCAAAGACTCTGATTAAAACCTTCTATTGTCAGTTGCTGTGTGATAATCTCTTTGCGACTTGTACAGTTGAAAAACACATTAACGATTTCTTCACAGATCTTGAATGATGTAGTTTCACCTTCCGGGACCTTTTCTGAATACATTTCCATTTCCCAGAGACACTGTTCTCCTCCTGACTGATGTGATTCTCCCACAGAAGAGAATCTTCATAATTGGCTTCCAGCAGAAACTCCATCAATGACGTCTGCATGGTTTCATTAGTACATGTTTGGTTTCAAGGGAAAAAGCTTTTATTCTAATTTCTAAAAGAAATTCATTCATTTTCTTCAGCTGTAACCCGTCCGCTGATCTTCCTGACACTTTATAAATGAAGACGTCAGTATCATCTGCAGGAGCACGAGCCACCTTCTTGAATTCTGACTCCTGAGTGAACCAGCGTTGCAGCAGATTGCGTTTTAATGTCGCCACGAGTCACGAGCCTGCTTTCATCACACACAGCTCGCTCCTCACGCTGTTTCCCTCCACAAACACCAGCAGCGTGTTTAAACACGGAGGCTTTTCAAACGGAGGAGAACCTCTGCTCACAAATACTGGAACACCACAGGACGTTCAGCCGACTGAATCAAGTCCCAGATCCCCTCAGGGCCACAGCGCTGACCTGCTTCCATTAGCAGCGGTAACGATGTGGCCTGTGGTCGGGGCTGGGCTCACATTACCTATCTCCACATTCATTACCTCGTATTGGTTTTCCATTCACTAATTCTCACTGATGACTTTCTGCCCTGTGATTTACCACGATCAGCTCCGCTCGCCCACAGACGTGTCTCTCTCTCTCTCCCCCTCTCTCCCTCTCTCCCCCTCTCTCTCTCTTTCTCACACCCCTCCACTCCTCCGCAATTTTTTCTTGTGCCCTCTCTTGTTTTATCTCGTCTCCACTCGGCTTTTAGTCTCTGCACCTCGCTGCCGACTCAGAGGCCTCCTGCGGATACCAAAAGGTCAGTAAACGTGGGACCATTAAGTGCACACACACACACACACTCTCCGGTCTCCAAAACACCAGACGACACAGCAAGGACACACACACACACACACACTGACACACACACAAAGTCATTGCCGATCCACAAGTTCAGTATTTGACACTAACTAGAAACAAGCATGTGGAAGCAGAAATTCACAATAGGTGTCCTGTGTGTGTGTCTCTCTCACATACACACACACACACACTGACTGGAGACTCTATTTCACATATTATATGATCCACAGACTGACATTTAATTCACACTTCCCTAGTCTGTATTTGAAACTGAAAGTAATGGCCGCATCTTTTGAAAGAAAATACTTGACATTTAGTTGAAATGACAAAGTCACAATTTGTTGTGTGCCACCTTTATTCACAGCAGCTCTTCCCACTTTGAGATTTGATGGGTTTCTGTACAAATATATATACTCTGCAGTAAATGTACACGTTTGGTCAGAGAGCTGATCGACGTAAAGTCATAAATACTGATTCGTTTCTCATGTAAATTCACTTAAACTCATTTTAATGGACAGTTTCTAATGTGAATCATCTGTTACATCTGTGAAAGAAAGAGACAGAGACTGAATGCAGTGTGTATCTGGATTTGTGTATTTATATGTAACAGCAGACGTGCATATTTTCACAGGGAGCTTGTACAAATATCAGTGTGTGTGTGTCTGTAGGTAGAGAAGCTGCACAGAAGAAAGAAGAAAACAGCTCAAAGCTCAGATGTTAAGGGATTAACAAGTTTCTCGAGTTTCCTTTTGTATTAAATGATAAAATGTGTTTATTCTCCGTGGGTGGACTTTACCTCCTGAGTGAGGAGCAGTGATTATAATCTGAAAGTACACAATAAACTTTCTCTGAAAGCTTTACACAAGTGCAGATCGGGGCCACGTAGACCGGGCATTAAAACACAATGTGCAACACCACAAAGTAAATATCATTTTTCCTTTTAGCCCAGGGCTGCAACATAATGAATGTGTTGTACTTGTGTTAATCTTGTGATTTCTCTTTAATGTCAACTACTGTTTAGTTCCTCCAATAAGTTGACTTCCCCCTATTTAATTACAGAGGCAGAAATGACATGAATGCAGGAGGGAGGTGGGCGAACATGAATGATAATCAAGGGGCCGTTTTTGTTATATTTTATTAATCCTGAGCCTCAACACTGTTGTTTATTGTGCAAGTCGACAACACACAACCTTTCCCTTCTTGTGTCGTTGTCCCACAACGGAGCAGCTGACTGACTGCAGCCGGACAGATGAGTGACCAGATGAAGCAAATGTTTCCTTCAAGGAAGCCCTGTCAGCTCTCCTGACATCGTGCTGTGATGCATGTGCTGGTGGTCGCTTTGTGCTCTGTAGTATTAAGAATGTAGTTTAATTATTCATTTGAAGGGTTTTAAGAAAGGATTAATTCAGTGAAAAGGAAATTAATGGAAATTCACACAGAGATGAAAGCTTTTTTAAAGGTGACATGTGACAGATAGGAAAGGAAGGAAAATCAAATCTCAGCAGGAGAGTTAATCCAGAGTTTTGGGGTCTGGGCTGAAACTGATCGGGTTCTGGAAACGACCAGATCTAAAATGGCGCCCACGTGTTCCTGTCCTTGCAAACAGCTGCTTCCACTGATTCACTGGTTGTGCTCCTCCCAATTATTCCCACGTTGCCCGGGCTGTGTGGCGCAGCCCAACACTAATGAGCTCGAGGGAAACAGTTTGTGAAGAGGAACATCTCTACATCTTCATATGACCCCTCCCACACTCACTGCTGTTGGTAAGCACGAGGCGTTCTGCAGTAAACTATGGAAGAACAACCTCTGTGACCCGTTTGTGAAAACTGAGACGATCGCTCAAGCCCAGAAGGAAACGAGCCGCTGCCAAAACTCTTTGCCTTTCTTTGTTTCTTGGACTTTTCCCAGCTGTGCGGTTTTGTTTTTCTCGCTGGTACATGAGCACGTCTTCCTTTTCCATCTCTTCAGCAGCTTGTTTCTCAGAGTGCAGCAGAAGTTGCAGAAGAGAACTTTGTTATTTACACCATCCAGTCCTTTTCTCTGGTTCGTGCGAGGCTGGGTTTTCCTTGAACGCAGCTCCCCTGTCACAGCAGCCGGGCGGCCTTGAGGAGTCGAAGCTGTTGACTGCAGAGTTCTTCTTCTTCTTCTTCTTCTTCTTCTTTTTCACAGCGTGCTGCACGAGGTCCTGTTGGAGGAACCGTCTTTGAAGGAAGCCTCGTTGCCACAAAGGCACAAGCGGCTGCCGGCCCCCGAGCTTCAGTGGATCTTATCGTATGTGCTGCTCCCCGTGTGACGGACACGCTGCCGCTGTCAGAGGAAAACAGAGAAGTCAGGAGGAGCCGAGCTCGACAGGGAACCACTCTCAAGGCCGTCACACAGGCTTGTTTAATTCAAAGTCTTTTTCCACAAAGTCGGAGGGGGGGGTTGGGGTTCTAACAAGCTTCAGGACTTCTCCAGACGGCACTTATCATCTCCACCACGTGTTCCAGTCGCCCGCTAACGAGACTCGAGCCTCAACACTGCGTCCCGGCCTTTCTGTTGCCAGGTGACGTGTTGGATGGCGAAGTCGTGTTGTAGACAAAGTGTTTTTTAAAAGCCTAAAAGCCCCCCCCCCCCCCCCCCCTTTAGTAACAGAAAAACACACTCTGTGGATCTGTAATGACCCACAACTTTACTTCCTGTGTGTGCGTTGTTCTGACTGTGTGGTAGAGACACAAAGAGCAAGAGGGAAACTGTGTGTGTGTGTGTGTGTGTGTGTGTGTGTGTGTGTGTGTGTTGGGGCTGTTTTTAATTTTAATGCTAAGTGGAAGAGTTGTAAAGCTTAAGATCGTGAGTGTTACCCAAATACTGAATGTGTGTAGCAGTTCTGCAAAAAATGGACCAAACAAGAAGAAGGGTCTGTTTCATGTGCATAGGCTGTACAAACGTCTTGGTGTGTATCTGCACAAAAAAAAACCGCATGTGTGCTTCTGTTTCTCAGAGATTGACTCATGGACACTTTCATCTAAGTAGAATATTCCAAACCTTCTTCACCCATCCAGGGTTCTCATGTTCCTCTCCAGGTTCTGTCCTCCAGCTTCCTCCCACAGTCCAGGGACATGTCCTTAGTTCCTCCATCCTCCAGCCCCCCACACCCCTCGGAGGACACACTGTATAGATGATGGATGTTTTATGAGAAACCAACCAACACTGACTTGAAGAATGAGAAGAAGATGGCCTCTATAGATATATAATCATGTGTTTTGTATGTCCAACCATCCGCTGACTTTCTCCCTCCGTCCTTCTTCATACAAACATCAGACATTTCCTGTCACAATGTATTAACCAATGCAAATGAGTTACACATTCATGGGCTGAATGCATTTGTACCTGGAGTGCAGAGTTAATGTAGGGAACAAAGGAATTTCTCTAAAGGATAATGCATTTCACTTTAGTTTGAAATGAGGTTTCTAATGGAGTCGGTCTTGAGTTAATACATTTAAATGAACACAATGTCCTCGTAGTAAATGACCAAAGTGATGATGTGTGTGTGTGTTTGATTACAACTCTGCTTCGTTCCAATTTGTCCTCTGATTGTAGAAGCTGCTTCTATCTGATGTTATTGGGCCTCGGAGCTGGAAATGAGAGTGATTTACCAGCAAGGGGCTGATTGTGTATTTAATCAATATCAATGACTCATCGCTGGCTGCTCGTAGACGCAGCTCATCCTCCGCTAAGAGTCACAGCGGGAATACAAAGGCCTTTTTCTCTTAATGATAGATATTAAAACATTTCATTTACACATGAAAAAGATATGAAAGCACTTTAATTACACCAGTTGCCCCCAAAGTGACTTTTTCTCATGTTAGTGGCAAACATGTCTTATTGTTCCCGTTTCTCATTAGGAGGCGGATCTGTCTTTATTGTGACAAGTTGTCGTTTGATGTCAGAGGAAAGAGAGAGAGTTGTGAGTTCTGAATAACTCAATGTTAAAAGGTTCTTGATCAGAGTCCGAAGGGAAATTAATTAATGACCAACCCAACGAGGACACCGGCCTTTTGTGCTGAGTCGACAAATGTGCTTTGTTTTTTTCAGCCTCTGAGGAAACATAAAGTCTCGAAGAAACAATTCGATCCACGGATTTGTACAAACTGAGCTTTTTGTATCATGGGAAGTGTATAAATATCTAAATCCTGTGCTTTTATCTAGAAACCCATTCACAAGTAAGACATGCCAACGAGCGATGAGATAACAGTGACGTCCTTCTATCCAGTAACAATTAGGCTCAATTATCATTAATTAATCAAATGCACAATATCAAAATATTAAATACAGAAATATCAAATCAGCATAATCCTAATGTGACAGATATTAATGCTATTGGCCCGACAGTTTCCAGTCAATTATCTTACTAACAAATAAATAGAGTTTGTTTCAAATCTCTTCATAGATCGTGTGATATTGAGAGACAGGTTATCATAGTAACCCTCAGTTGAAACCTAATGGTTATTCCATATATTCCACTAGGCAGCAACTTTTCTGCGTGAAAGTGAAAGTGAGGCTGTTGCTGGAAACTCACATAAAGTCGCATAAATAATTAAACAGGGGCCTTTACCTCAGTGGTGACATTTCCTCTAATGGTGGTTTTACACACACACACACACACACACACACACGATAACAGCAAACACACCATTTTAGGAGCAGGAAGATGTATATATAATAATAAATATAGTGCAAAATGTTTAAAATGGTGCAAATGAATAAAATACACAATAAATATCAAAGTGAAGCAGGGGTCATGTTAAGTTATGAGTACATTCAGGAGGAAAATACTTTCCTGACCAGTTTTCTTTTTTTGTCTTTGTGGCTTGAACTTTGATCAAAACCAGAAAAGAGCTTGAGGTCTGGAAAGTGCTGAGGACAGTTTGACACACCTCAGGGACAAGAGGACACGATGAGGTTTAGAATGTGAAGCTGGTTTTGACACTGAAGTTGCTCAGTGTGCAGATAAGTGACAGGAGTGACTGACAGATTCTCTTTCTCATCGCCACACTTCTGTGTCAGCAAAAGATATATTTTATTATTTTATTAACCTGAGTTTCGTTTCAGAATCGCACTACAAGCAGAACGGTCACATGACTGTTTGAAATTAAAGTAAGAATCCCAATTAAATCCAGTCATCCTGTATCACACAAGGGCAAGACAGTTAACAGAAAATCAACTTCTTCTTATTTACTTGTCTATTCTAAAAAATTAATAAAAAATGACAGATTATATCCCTTAAATGTTTGATAGCAATGTGTCATTTGTAGTCAATCTGCATTAACTTGGAAAGATTAACTGTAAAACTTCAAAATATTAAATCATGAACAAGCTCGTTTTGAAGTTTTCTCAATCAGTCCTCAAACTTCCCTTTGCGTGATCGAGCAGCCTCATGTTACTGGAGATGAATCACCTCGTTCCCTGACTCAATAAAGGTTATAGGAACCTGACATTTGTTCCACCCACTTGTCGCCCCGGTCGCTGCCGTGTGGTGACACTGAGGAATACCAAGGCAAGAAGTGTGTGAGGCGACCTCACGCTGGTGTGGTGTTCCACAGGGGTTTGTTGTGGACCTGGGTCCTGACGGTGCTGGAACATGGAGGTCCTCACGTCCTCTGCAGGAGAAACAAGCAGAAGGTGAAAAATGCAGGACAACAGTAGAGAAGCTCGGTTCATAAGAGAAAGAACGGGTTTTATGACCAAACGTCTCAGGCTGGCAGGAAGCGAGGGTTGTGTTGTGCACATCCATCTCACAGAATTATCTCACAGTATAATGTGAGCACCTTCTGCAGGGATCTGCCTTCTCAGTATGAACACTTATCCTTTTGTTGCCTGGTTTTATTCTGCAAAGGTGCAAGATAAAACGTTTTTTATTTATTTTTAAACAGTTTCTGACTCTTTCAGGTTCATTTGCACATGAAAGGAGCGAAGACTGAGATAAATAAAAGAAGAAACAACAGATATTAGACAAAAAGAACCAAAGCACAAACCGTGGGCTAGACAAAGAAACTCCGGTGGGTTCAAGAGAGTTTTCAAGTTTTCAATGTGAAATATATATTCATGTGTGTTTAATAAGCAGTGACCTGCCTCATTTCTGTGACTGTGTTTGCATTCAAATTGAAACCTGGTTATTATCTACTGTCTGATATATTTATTTTCTATTTGAGAGGCTTCCTCTCAGTTCGGAGAAACCTGATTCTCCAGCTGGAAACGTTTTTGTTGTGTTTCCAGGCAAAAGCAATCAGTTCAGGACGAGCTGCTATGAGTTCCTCTTTAGACCAGACTGTCTGATCTGGGATCAGCCTTCTTCTGCGTGGCCCATGTCCTCAGACCCTGAATTTAGACACAGCTGGCAGTTACACTTGTATTTATCGTGTATATGAGGATATAAAAAAACAGATTTCCACGTAAACAAGATATCCCAAATATGATCAAAAGCAAAATAAGCCTTATCACCTTTATCCGAGGTAATATAAACACCAACATCTGCTCCGATGTTTTCTGTGTCTTATGTAAACCTGCACTCAGCTGGAGACCTAATGAAGTGGAGATGGACTGAAGGGAAATTGAGCAAAGAGACCAAAAAACATCATTCACTGGTTTACTAAAACCACGGAGGAGTTTTGGTTCATGTGGCCTCGGGGCTAAATAATTGCTTTGCTGTCTCCTGGTCAGGACTGGGAACGACACACTAATGTGTTCTGCCTGCCTCCGTAGATCCGTGATGGAAGGAGATTGGACTGACAACACTGATAACGTTGATCGCTCCATCTTCCCCCTGCCCCCCCCCCCCCCCCCCGTTCTGCGTCACCTTGAAATGAAGGTCACACATTGGTCCGTCTGAACAGCGACTGTCATTCCAGACGAGCGACTCAGATCTTTGTCACCGGGCGGAGACGGTGATCTGTTTTCAGCGGCTGATGAGTTCTAACAATCTTTCTGTAGTTTTTTATGTTCTCACCGGTTTTATGTTTTTTAGTTTTACAGAGATTTCTGATATATTTCAGTCCGTTTAGGGTAAAGCAACAAGGGTTTTTGTTTTTCTTTTAGTTTCTGGATTGAAAAAATACATTGTTGGCTCGTTGGAGTCAATGAACTCAATCTGAACACTCTGAACATCCTGGGCAACATTTCACACGTTATAAACTCTGCATGAATGACAGAATCTGGTTTTATTGCCAAGTAGGTTTAGATGGAAACTTGGAAAGATTAAATTCGGTGGAATATAGTTTATATAACAAAGCAGAATCTGTACAGTCAAAAATCTGTAGAAGTTATTTGTTTTCATGCTTCGTGCTGCTCATGGTCGGATCCTCTCAGTGGAGACGAAGACCAAAAGTTACTGGTAATTTGAAACAAACATTTCCTTCTGCTACTGGTTTGGTTTTCAAGTTTAATGTATGCATCGCCAATAACAAGATATTGATTTAAACATGCATTTTCAGGTCTAATCCGGTTATAAACCAAACATTTTCAGCTGTTTGCAGATTAATTGTTGTTGTGTTGTTGAATGTTGAAGGAAGAAAAACATGATTTATTAGTTATTTGGGGTTTTAAAGCTAACTGAAGGTCCAAAGAGGTCGTCTGTTCTGATTTTCATTGGATTAGAAAATGTTTTTGTTCCCACAGAGAACCTGAAGCATCAAACTCCTCACAGCATTTGTTTGGCCTTGAGTCTAATGAATGGAATCTTATTTCACTGTGAAACTCTTTATATCTCTGAAGGATGTAACATTTAAAATCCTCTGAATAACGATATAAAGTTTCCCCCACACAACACTGATGAACTCACGACCTCCTTCCATCTCGTTCCTAATCGGTGGAATCGCAGCATCGCAGCAGACGATCGGAGATTTTAAAATTGCCATGAAAACAAAATTCATCAAACCTCAGTGAATAGCGAGTGGATTTCACGGCCCCGCTCTTCACCCCGATCGAGATAAAGTGGCTCTTATGAGCGTGGAGAACAATCGGAGCCCTGGCATCTATACTGAGAGGCGTGCATTCACTTGTGTGGCTCTCGAACGTGGCCACCGGAGACCTGCCATGTGTGTGGGACGCCCCAAGGTAACATGTGATTATCTTATCAACCAGCTATGCAACAGACATTTGTTTATTGTCAGACCTGGATGAGGGGATGTGGGACAGGGATGGGGGGGTGGGCTCCTGCTGATCCTCAGGGAAGCGACCTGAAGAAGCATCTTGAGACTTTTGTCTCTCTTTACCTGCACGAGGGGAAAAGACCAGATGACCTAATGGATTCACCCGAGCGCTGGAATAACACGTCCATTAAGAGCTGCTCATCATCCTGAGGAACTACCTGTCAGGAGGGCGGAGCAATAATCAATACCCGGCCTCATGGAAAGAACATGTTGGTGTGTAATGAGAAAATGAATGTAGTATAGTGGGGAGCTATACGTTATCATAATCTCAGTAAGAGGCTTCTGATCAATACTGATCAATGCAGAATAAATGAACACACACTGGGGATAGGTGCACACAAACTAATTGGCAAACAAACCAAATAAATACATATTTATAGTGCTCTAGTCTTTTCTTTTGAGGTTTATTTGTTGCATTTTCATCTTTATTGTGGAAAAAAAGGACTTTTAATGAGACTACAATTTAGATTTTGGGATTTTTTATGATGTCTGATTCTCCAGCTCATTGTTCAGCTTCAGGGTTCTGAGTCTAGTCTACTCATCAAACAGCTCACAAATCCTATTCTCTGCATTTGAGGGGTTTCCTGCTCAGACGCGTTCACAACAACAACAGACTCTCCACAGGATTCAGGTGGGGGGGGGGGGTGCAGCAGACAGGAAGTGACCTATTAGTCACGCTGCAGGGATCACTTGATTCTGTTTGTACAGCACACGGACTCCGGCATCTGCTCTTATCACCACAAACTCTCTTGACATCTTCCTCTCACTGTCTTCGACGTGTGAGACGTCTCTCTGGAGTTCAGTTCATGTCTGGAAGCAGCTTAACACAAATCATCATGGTTTTGAAGAAGGTTAATGAACTGATGGATTAATATCAGCCATTCAAAACCTGAGGTAAACAGATGAATGCTTTCTAAACGATCCTTCCCTCCAGTTTTCAGCCTGGCAGTTACACAGCACACTGGTAAATGTGAATGTGTTGACTATGGAATATAAATGGTTGTATATAGCAATTTCCTCCCTCCTCCTCTTTTAAAGATGAACACTATCAAATGAAGCATAATTTACCACAAACTGAAGCACAGCCTCCAAAACGCTATGGATTTTTTGAACTTCTTTGAGTCTCATTGACTCCTCGGTGTAAATTGCACGCTGCCGATGTGAGGAGCCTTTCAACAAGCCAGACATCAGGAGTCTATCATCAGCATAATGGAGAGGAGGTGGTGAACTTACTGCCGGGACTGATTGCTCTGGAGTTTCCTCCTTGCTCTCGCTCTGTGTTCGAACTTAAACTAATTCTGTTTCCCTGCAGGGAATATGGAGGGTGGTGTGTTATCACCTTTAGATTCCATGAGAGAGGCGGGTGAACCACTTCACACACGTCCAGTCATTATGTTCACGTGACGGAGGATTGATTCAAACAGCACCTGAGTGCTGGAGAGATTTCAGGACAGCAGGAGGAAAAAGATTTATTGCCTCGCAAGAGTATAAAAGACAAGGGGGGGGAGGGGGGGGGAATTAATCTGAGCAAAATGAGATGACCTTTAATATCAAACTGCAACCGACCTGAAGGTCCCCCTGAGTTGCTCTGATTGTGTTTGTCATGTTTACACAGGCCGGCGGCGGAGAGGCCGACTCCAGCAGAACGAGTTTGATGGTTGATAAAAGCAGCGAGAAGATGAGCTCTCGTCTTTTCAGATAAGATCTGTGAAAAGCTCAAAAGAGCCAATTTGTCACCCTAGTGTCTGCAGCTTGTATTTATACATCTACTGGCTCCGGAGTCTGATGACCTGGTTTACTCTTCTAATGAACATCATGTTTCAGCCGTGGAGTGGAGCCATGATGCAGTCGAGTAAAGAGAAGATCAGAGGCGGATCGGTGTCCTTGTTTGTCTCTTATCACTGGAGTTGTGTATTTGTGACGATACAAAAGAGAACTGAGGGTAAGGAGGGAGCTTAATCTATAAATCCTCTCTGCTCATAAGGAGGAGTTTAAAAACGTTCACTTAGGAGCAAAAATCTGTGTTTATATACTTAATAATGTGACATATATCATGATAATTATCTACAACACCTGATATGGACATTTCGATCTCGATATCATTTAGGGGATATCATGGAGCTCTTTGGTTTCGGTGCAGAAGCAGACACCTTGAATAGCATTAAAGTGGAATCGCTATAAATAGGTTAAAATCCCAGAGAGCGCTAGCAGCTCCTCCCTCCGCCGAGACATCTCTTCTCACTGATCCTGTATCTGAAGTTAATCTACATCAAAGATAAAAAAATAACAAAATTAAAGATTTGGTCGGGACACACTACCCTCCCTCAGAACTGTATTATCAGAATGCCCTTGAGCAAGGCAGACAAACACCAAGTCATCACTCAGCAGACTGGGGTTTCATTAGGCCGCGCCCTGCTGTGGATTCATTTGACTGTGAGAGAGTCTCATCACATTAACGATAAAGAAACACACACTCAGTCAACTTTCCCTGGAGAAATACTACACTATAAAATAAACTTTATTGATCCTTGCGTGGGGGGGGTGGCGTCAGCTCATGAAGGAACGATCTAAAGATAATAAGAAATAAGAATGAAAAGACAATGGAGGATATAAAGTAGTTTTAGTATATAAATAAAGACAGCAATGAATTAGGAAATATATTAAAGATCTTCCAGATAACAGGTATGATGTCATGTGGCTGTGAGTTCATGTGAGGAGACAGAGAGCAGAGAAAAGAGGCCGAGCGACTCCAGACTTCTTTTTCCTTGCAGAATCCTGAATCAGGTCTTTTCTGACACGAGTCAACAGCAGCCGGCGTTTAGCCCCGAGGCGCTGACTCCTGCAGATCACCTCTCGTCACAGCAGCCGCGGGAGCAGCTTTTCACTCCGGACAAAAGAAATCTGCCCTTTTCACAAATGCCATCTGAACCACTGAGTCTTTAATCACGACCACAAAGAAGTACGTTTTACAGATGAAGTTCACACAAAGAAAAAGGCTCTGACTCTTTGAGTCCATGTTTCCTAAATGTCACAGCGGCTCAGATGAAACTGAGGGGATCAGTGGCAGGATGTGAAGTAATGTAAGAAAATAAAAGATCTAAATAAACTTATAATGCTCATCAAGCTAGAACACAATGTTAATGACGGCGACTAAAGAAAAGATGGTTGCTTGATCATTTGAACAGATTAATTGTTCTTAGAGAATATTGAAAAGTTTACAAAAGCACCTACATCCAAACTTGATGAGCTCTTTAGTCCACGTTGGAGGAAAGAAGCACTCATAGGTTCTCAAGGCTTTAGAGGGATTAAAACAGAAATGAGATATGTCTCTGCTTCTTCTCTCCGTCCCGTGTTTCTATGATTTGTCTTTTTGTTTTTCAGGAAAATGGCTCTTTTTGTCTGCACTGTCAAAAACGGATTAAATCGAGGAAGTGGGACCAACCAGCAGCTGCGTCCACACGTACTGGAGACGCCTCCGAGGCTCATCAGCTCTGCAGCGTCGGCCTCGTCTGGGTTTGAGTGTTTTATAATCTCTTTACTCCGATGAATGGAAGAAACACCTCTGCTCCTCTCTCACATCATCCATTTCTTTCTTTGTCCTCGGCCTCAAACAACGCTCATTACATCATCTCTCACTTCAGCAGAAGAAGCCTGCGGATATTTTTTTTCCTGTACGCCTCTTCTCCGAAGTGAATCAGGAAAATGGGATTGATAATGATTTTCAGAGTAAATATTGAGTGGAAGGGAAGCAGCGAGCAGCTTGTGCAGCTTCAGTGTCAGGCTAACGGGCGTCTGGAGCTCAGTGAGTCGGGGAGAGTGTCAGAACCGTCAAGTTTATAGGTTTGAGTCTTCTATTTGTAAAATAAAGGGAAACGACCCCGGGTCCTTCTGTTTATCCAGATGCTCACAGATTTACTGGGTCCTTCCATTGGTCGCGTTCCACTTCTCTGCAAACTGTCATGGAAATCAGTTTTGTAGATTGATCGTTATCCTGCACAAATGAACACGAAAGAAAACCAGGTTTAAAGATGGTTAAGTTTTACCACCTTTATAGAAATGTTACACTTTTATGACCAAAAATATGAGCAACAATCCCCCAGAAATTCTTCTTTACATCCTGTTGCAGCCTCCATCACTGGCCCAAGAGAATTCGATCGACTCGGTCCAGTAACAGAAAGTCTAAAGGAGCCTGTTGATTTAATCATCTCCTCCTGCTCTCGAGTGCAGGAAGTGAATCGGCTCATCAGGCTTAAGTGAGACCGCTCAACAACATGGACGTGTGTAAAGAAGCTCATTGAGGCTGTTTCAGTTCCCAGTTAGCAACTTTTATAGGTTCATCAGCCAAGTGCAATGAATCCTGGGATAGGTTGGCCCGAGAAGGATCCGCCCACGTTTGGAGGAGCCTTTGAAATGTGACGCAGGATGCAGCCTCAGATTCTAATTGATATTTCCTCCTTCTTCCTCTCTCATCTCCAGTCGAACCCTAACTACACATTATTTAGCCTCAGTGATGTTTGCAGGTTTCGCCCATCGGCTGGGGCACAAAGGTGGAACAGACAAAAACCACTGAATTCCACCACCTGGTAACATTTTGAAACCAAACGATCATTTCAACTTCCAGATATTTTTCTCTGAAGCTCGGGGCTGATTCTGTCTCTCAATCAATAATTACCATTCAAGCAGCAGAAGCTTGAAACAACACGGAGCTCGGTCTGTTCCGCCCCTTCGATTAGCCGGCAGCCAAATGTTTATACATGAGAACATTTATGAAATGATGGTCCCCCCCCCCTATGCATCACACAGTGCAAAGGGAACTCCCCCTCCACCTCGGAGGCTCATTTCACAAACAGCACATGTTCCTAATAAGGGATTAAATATGAATCAATGCATATAAATAAAGGAGAGTAAAGAATCCTTGTTTCCAGTGTGGTAGGGAGACAGCTATTAGGTTTAAAGTGATGCCATGGTGTGTAGTGTGAGATCACATCCAACCAATCAATGTCCGCGGCCTCCCCGGCTGCAGCAGACAGCTGGAGGAGATAATACCTCATGATGCGGCAGCCAGCGCCTTCGCTTTCTCCTCACGTCCGGCTGTTGGGCTCCTCTTTGAAGCTCGGCGACGGGCAGGAGGGAAACTGACGGAGGCTGCACCACACTCTGCTTCTCCTGCTGCACACCCACAGAGTCCACCTGGGGTGTGGGGGTAGGTGAGTGCTGCAGGGAAAAAACATTTAAACATCCTCTTTTCAGGGGCTTGCTCTGCAAATGTGAGGATTCGTCCTGATAACAAACGATTGGTGTCACTGTGATGTCCAAATGATGTGTAACCTGTTTTTATTGTGGGTTTTAAAGATGTGTTAGAGTATCAAGCTGTTTCCCGTCTTTCCAGTCTTTCTGTTGGCCTCAACATTTACTGGACAGATATTCATGTTCTCCTCGACTGACAAAATATCGAGAAGACGACTTAAGAAGCTTATCTTTCTATTTCTAATTACTGTACATAGGATTAATGGAATTGCATGTGCATACAGGAAACACCCGTCATTACAGAACATCCTTGGTTTATTATATATTCTATCAATGGCTGTAGGAGCTTCATTGAACCAGGCAGTTTTTTCTTGACCTTTTAATCCCACACAAATATAATGAGCAGACACAGGATTAGAACACGACAACAACAAAGTAATTTCTTGATTGTTGAAAATGTTAAAGTAATGAAAGTAGTAAAATTGTATGAAAATGTCAAATGTTCTTTTCACAAAGCAAATACCAAAAAAATCTTCGTTCTTTGGTGCTAAAAATAAGACTCCACTCATCATGACAGTAATTACACCTTATTATATCAAGCATCATATATTCAAATGCAAATTTGACGATAGAGGGCCAATCTGGATCTCATTATCAGACTGACCTTTGCAAAATGTTTTTTTTCTGTTCATTCACTCACGTGTGACACTCCGGCCTGTTCCAGTGGAGACCAAATGCCACAGAAAAAGTAATATAACTCTAGGACAGATGAGGAGAGGCAGTGACATTTCACACTTCTTGTTCCATTTCTGCAATCGCCCCTGTAGAAACTCACCAACGATTTCCAACCCAATTCACTTTTTGAAAAGGAGCCGTACACGTCACTCCTGTCTCTGTAGATCACAGCTGCCATGGGGCACTCTGACAGTCCACGGCCATTATTTCAGCTTGAAATCGTCTCCATGCTGAGATGTGCTGCTGTGGAGGAGTGAAAATAGCCTCAATCAGCAGAGACTGAAATGTTGAGGACTTCCTGTGAAAGCCACCGGGGTCTCGGAGGCCAAGTGGACAGTTGACATGTTAACACGATATAGAAAAACCCAGTGTGTGGGAAGAATATGGCAAAATGTCTGTGTTGTACTTGTTTCCGAGGCTTTTTTCACTTCCACCTGTTCCTCAGACATCGGTCCAGACAAACCGACAAAGATTTAGTCCGACCAGAGGAGGCGTTCTGGGTCTGGATCAAACTGAACCAGGGTTTGGTTTGCTCGCAGAGTGAAAACACCACTGATAGAGTGTTTGGACTTTTGAACCAATCACAGGAAGTTGAGACAGCATTAAACAATAGGAGAGGAATAAAGAAGCCGCAGATCTAAATCGGAGGCCATAAAGGGGCCACAGTTTACACAGAGGGACCAATTATACCGCAATTGTCCGTGATGCAGTGCAAGTTGAGGTCGTTCCTTCTTTACAGTAAACTTTAAAGCTTTGAACAAACCCACACGTTTAAGATACATTGTTTTCTCAAGAAAAACATTGGAAAATAAACATTCTTAAGATGTTATCATATTAACTGTCAGTATAGTCGGTAGCTTATCTAAGAAGAAGACGAATGACAGGACAGAGACACTTCAGCAGCAGCTGCAGTCTTCACCTCCGACAACATCATGTTGGAACCACAAGGACAAAGTGAACTGGGTAACTCATTTTCTCCAGTCCAACGGGAAGACAACTTTTTTCTGTGGACTAATTGACACGTCAACACCCGACGCACGTCCGTCTAGAAACGATTCGATGTCAAGTCCACGTAGACGACAACGACAAGATGTACATCTGTCATCAACGGTCTTTAGTCGATCCCTAAATGACAATGTGAAGCCAAAACAAACCAGTTGTAAATAATGGAACAGAGACTTGATGCTTTGTGCGAACGTTTAGGTGTGAAATTGATCAAACAATCCCCCCCCCCCGTAGGTTAATTTGGGTGGATCTGTCCCATGAAGTGCACTTGAGTCTTTGTTCGAGTCTTTGAATCCCAACAACGAGCTTTGTTCCAGCCCAACAACACACACTAATTAAACCACCACGGATGAGTTTACTCTATTATTGGATTCTTTGTTCTGCCGAATATCCCAAACCTTCCCGAGTCCCCTCGCTCTTCACAGCCTGGCTCAGTGTGGCGTGCTGGGACCGAGCGGGACAGAACAATACCTCGGTAATCCCGAACAACAGACCAGAGAAGAAAAATTGGACCTCCATATGTTGCCCTCTTCCCCCTCAGGACCCTTCTGCGGGGACTGGCAGAAGATGGATTTACTTATTATCATGCCTGTGCATGCCAATGAACGAGAGCGGGGGAATCAATAACTCTCTGGGCGGAGCGTGAGGCGCATACAGATGAGCGGTTCCGGCCGGGTTATACAAGGGAGGTGGTGCTACACAGAGCTAGCACAGAGAGAGAGAGACCAACGTAACCACATCCTCGCTGCTGTATACATTATTAGACCTTACTAAGAGAATTACTACGTTAATTAACTGCAAACAGCCTCCCTTTGTCTTCTGCGTTTTGCATAATAACCTTGTTTCAACCTGCCACGTTCTCCTACTATGGGTTCCGGGGGACAATTAGGTTTTTAATTGTGAGTCTCAAAACAACGATCCAAGGCTTTTTATCTGTAGCTCTGTAACGCTGAAGATTTTATAGTCACGAGAGGTCACAGGCTGCTCTAAAGAAAAGGCTCGCAGGTTTTCTAATTTGAGAAAGAAATGAAAACATGTCCCTCTTCCACCAGCAGTGGAGCTGCTTAGTGAAATGTGCATGTCTTCATGAAAAACATGCGACCTCACATATGTGAAGAGCATGAAGAAAAGAGCAGTTTGTCCTTGTGTCATTTAAAGCAGTTCATTATGATGTTATATAATCAGACTGTGGACTACATGATGTTTGGTGTCCCCTTGTCAGTGTTGGTTCTAGCTTGTGTGGCACCCTTTAACAACCTTAAATACATTGAATTATGTACAAGCATAATAATTACAAATATCAACACTTACATATGATAAATGGAAATTGATGGGAGTTTGTTCAGCGACCAAAATATGCATTTTTCCTCCCGACTCTTGACACCTGAAACTACAATCTGTCATGCAAACTTTTAATTTGTCCTAAAAAATAGTGGACATCTCAAAGTGCATCATTGCCATTCTGAAAGCTTGTCCACAAATCCCCCCAGTGAATTTTTAAGAAAATCCTGACACCTCAAGTCAGACTAACGTGTGCAGACGCTGGAACCAGCAGAGAAAGACCCACTTGAAACCATCGAGTCGTGTCAGCACTTTCTCGGTGTTTTCCTTCAGCCCGGGAGCTTTTCAATGAGAAGCGGCAGCAGCATTCACCCGGGAAGTGAGAGCTTCTATTTGCATTGTTACAGGTGGAAACACGGTTTGTATCTCTCCTCTCCAGACTGCTTAGAGACCAGCGTATATCAGCTCAGGTGGGCGCTGCCTGGTTCGCCGCCTTACAGGCACAATCCCATTTCCAGCTCAGTGCTTTGTCACCTTGATGACCCGTAATTCATGGAGCTGCAATGCAAGCTGCTGCAGCCCGATAGAGCCCGATTCTGTGGCTTTGTGTGGGTTTGTGCTCCCACTCTCCTGCAAACTGAATACTGTTCTTTGGCTTCAGAGTTGGTCCTTATTCCAATTTTTTGTGTTTGAAGGGGGTTGAGGACATCGATAAGGGTTTCTCAACGAGTCCCTTTTGGTTTTATAATACGAGCGCTCGGAATAGTGGACGTGCCGATTGGGCTGAGGCTCAGATCCGAGCAGCAAATCCATCAAGATTGAAAGCCTTACGACCACCAGCAGCACCAGCAGCCCCATCACCAACACCTCTCACAGGGACACACAGCCACGAGAGCGCACACACATTCCACCCACCGCCACTCGTTACTCGAGGGGCTGACTGACTGACGGAGAAATCAGCCATTAGCAAGGAGCCGTGAGTAGCTCCTTAAATTAATGGACCCTTGTTCATTGTGTTCAGCCGCCAGTCACACTCAAGGGCAAAGCTCTTAAAGAGACATAAACAAAAACCAAACAAAGCAACGAGGCTCTGATGTTTAATTTGGCTGTTTTTATTCACAGTGTTGTGTGTTCTGCACCGGCTGGTTACTGGTAATCTCTATAAACAGATTCTTCATGTGGATTCTCAGGATCTGGAGGCGAAGGAGGAGATTTGGGGCGATGGAAGCGTTCTGTTCTTGGAAAAACACAGAAGCACAGGAGGAGGTATCTTGTTGTTGTGAAGCCAACACACAAGTCTGAAGGAGGGAGGAGTGTCAGACTCTGACACCCGGGGCTGTGGTCTCTGGTGGAACAGGCTGCAGATCTGAAACCCATATGGCTCAGCTCACACTGTAGGAGAAAGTGTTGAAGTTCAGGGTATTTTTCACACTTCCATGTGACATTCAGTGGATCCGACACTGGCTCACGTCAATTATCAGTTACCTATTCTGATCTGGATCGTGAATCTGTGGTACAGCATCTCATCCGGGGTCGTGTTCTGACACACACGTGCTTTTTGTCCTTCAGTATCTCCATGTTTGAGATGTGCAGAGCATAGCGTGCACACAAATCATCTTTGCTATTCAAATCTCAGAAAAGCCTGTGCATCTTACTCTCACAGCACACCTGTAATCCTGCAGCTGACACGACATCACTGAGATTTACTATTCTGTGTATTATGTAATTTATCCTTATTAAAAAGAAACGACACTGAAGCTCAGCTATGACGTACAGAAGATATCACATCACGCACACATCAGAAGTATTTGGAAGCTTGGGACACGTTTGACAGTTCTTAGGCTTCTCGATACACTCAACAGAGCAGAACACAGAAATAAGAATCATTAGAACACATACCTGGGAACAAGATGGAACTCCACACAGAAAGACCCCAACCAAACTGGGATTCGAACCAGGACCTTCTTGCTGTGAGGTAACAGTGACGGTGACAACAAGGCCCAACTGTTCCTTAAACACATTCAAGCTGCACAGATTCCTAGATATGAGTCCCTTAAATATGTCAATTCCACAACAGAATGAAAGCATTGGAAATTTAAATCTTAACGGTCTAAATTTACAGAATGGATTAATGTCAGACGCCTGAACAGAAGTTGTAATCTGGTCTGTCTGAGCAGCCCCAGCTTGGATGGCGATCTTCCTCCTCCTCGTCTTCCTCAGCCCTCTTGTCATGTATTGGTTCATTAGACTGTAAATCTCCCTTTGGCGCCAAACTTTGATTTATTATTATTGTCAGCGAGTGTTCCGTGTGGACAAGTGGTCCTTTTTTTTCAGTTAAGCATTTTAAAATGGTTTCCATGAGAACACAAGGGATGTGTGTTGTGAAGATGAGGCCGAGGAGGAAGAAGTACCTGCTCTGGAACTTCTTTACTTCTCTACTTCCTTACTTGAAAACATCAAATGAATGAATGAGAAGTGAATAAACACAATTGATGTGTGTCTGATGTCTCTGTGTTCTAATTATAATGGGTGGGCTACGTTTATCTGGCGCCTCTCATAAATATATAACTTTCTTTGTTTTCCTCATAAAGGGTAAAGTGATTACATTACAGCCCTTTGTGTCGCTGTCATTCTTCCAGCACGGTGGCGGAGTCTCCCTCACTGGTAAACAATCTTCCAAACAGACGCCAGAAGACGGCGGAATCATATTGACGTCCTCCCTCTGCTCATGTTAATATATACCTATATGACTGCATGGTTATGGTAATGTATGAAAACACCTCCCCTCCCCATCCTCTCCACCTCAAACCCATCACCTCCCAATAATTCTCTCCATCTGCAAAGATAAATGGATCCAAGCGGGGTCTGCTGCGTTCCTGGTGCCAAATTCATTTCCAATGTGGATGAGGCTCAGAGTAGGATTATGTCGCGATTTGCCGAAAAACAATCAAGCCCAGACCTCGGGACCGCCGCCTGAAGTGGTGCTGCACTGAGCCTCATCATCACAACCTTGAAGGACCTTCACTGGCAGCGAGGAAGGTGTCAAGAGGGACTCTGAGCAAAAGCTGTGCTGATAGCACCACCCGTTGATCATCTCGGGGAAAAAGAGGAATATCATATGCAATGTCCAAATACTTATAATAACGCTATTATTATACATTAAACATTTCAGGGGAGAAAAACCTACAGTATTTTAACTTTAACGTCTTATAGGGAGAAGAGAAAATACAGTTTAATGGAATACATGTCAACAGAAAATAATAATTCTGCCACAATAATATTTCTGTTGTTTTGCCAGAAAATACAGTGATGGTGTATGTTGATTATAGTTTCAAAGGTCTCACCTTGAACCTATTATAATAATAAATCAATAATATGACAAATGTTATTATGGTACATAATTATAATCGTTCTTATAATAAATATAAAAACAAACTTTACATGTATTAAAGTCACAAACTCTTATTCTCCCCCCTGCCCAAGCACAGACATTCACCTACACACCCCCACTATATCTTACTCACCAGCTTTATATTTATTTATCCACTGCTGTATTTATACATCTATTACACATCTGCTGTATATATTTACTCGTATCCTACATTATTCATCTGCTGCTACCGCTCCTGCACATCTTCATTCACCTTAACTGTGCATAATCTCTATATGTATTCATCTCTAGTATATATATATTTATTCATATGCTACAATCGTTAGTCATCTGCTGCTACCTGGTCCTGTACATATATTCCTATTAATACTGCTCTTACTTTATTATTTCAGTGTATTGCAGTGATATACTGAATGTTGCACTGATGTTATTTTTTTCTGAGTATTAACCTTTGAGGACAAATAAAGTTTATAAAATTTGAATGGAATTTTGAATTCACAAGCTCATCCTCCGCTCAGACTTTTATTTTGAAAGTCCCCCCCTGTCCACCCTGTACTTCCGTGTTAGCGCCTGTGCTCGTGTCCGTGTCCCAGCTTCAGATCAGCTGCTGCTCTCACATTAATAATCATGTCTCTGGAGGTGGAATCTGCAGAGTGAGTTCTTCACCTTCATTCATCTTCCGTCTGTTTCTCCTCCACGAACCAACTCGGGTCCGAATCCGTGTTTAGTGCCAGTTTGTCCCGACGAGGCCTGGTTCAGCCTCTGTTGGCATCCAAGCTACAAGCTAACCAGAGCTAAGCTAACGTGCGGCTGTTTTATCTGTTTCAGTTGTTTGTGAAACGGAATTAACTTCAGGTTGAAGTTCGTCTGGTTTATTAGATGAATTTAATTACCCGTTTTAAGTCGTCACCACTTCACCGTGGATTAAATAGACTTTGAAGGTGGAGCTAAAGTCAGTTAGCATTAGCTCATGCTACACTGCTAGATGCTGCAGACCCAGTGCATCCTTAATGTAACGTCACACATTAAATTAAAGTCACAACAGGAGCAGAACTGATGTTTGATGGTCAAATAGAGTTCCCAGTTCAAATGTCCCAGTTTAACGTGTTTCCAGTGACAGATGTTTGAGGCTGATGCTAATATTGGATTTGTCAAATTCCTGCAGAATCGAATTCCTTTTTAAATATTAATAATTAACCCTTTGGCTGTCACATTTACTGCCTGTGTTTATCTTTATATGATTTTATATTCTTTACATCCCTAGTCTTGTATAGCACCTGCACCATCACTTCACAGGCTGCGTTAGTCTAATGCAAAAAACCTTCAGTTATTTATCTTTAAATCTATAATTTATATTTGGCTTCATTCAATCACCTTCAACTTAACATATATTTCAATATCTCCATTAACACAACGTTTTTTACAGTGACAGTTTGTAGTGTTTCTCTCTGGATCAATAAAGTTTATATTTATTTATCCAGCAAAACAACATAAGTTGAAGATGTGAATTGTGTCAGATTTTATATGTTTAAAGAACTTTTGTTATAAGCGAGTTGTTGGTATTGCCACAACTTGTGAATAACCTTTTCCACAGTACCCCCACACTTCCTGCAGCTCCCTGCTTTACATGCAGCATTGTATAAACCTTCTAGGCATTACAATGAAGATCTTAACATGTAAAATACTGTGTGTTCAACTCTTTGTAAGATCAGTTTTTCTGCCATCTTGATATATTAAATTTTACAACTTTCATCATTTGTGTTTTCCACAGCGTGATCCGTCTGATCATGCAGTATCTAAAAGAAAACAATCTGCAGCGAACCCTGGTCACCCTGCAGGAGGAGACCACAGTGTCCCTGAACACCGTGGACAGTATTGAGAGTTTTGTTGCAGACATCAACAGTGGCCACTGGGACACTGTCCTTCAAGCCATCCAGTCCCTGAAGCTCCCAGACAAGACTCTGATAGACCTTTATGAACAGGTGAGGTTCAGCTAAAACGTCTTCTACTATGTCTCCTGGTCAACTCGTGCTTCCTATGCCCATGCTCCTACCACTTCATAAACTGAATGTCAGGTGTTTTAATATTTCAGTATTTTGTAGATATCTAACTTGATTTCGGCTGATGTCTTTTCTGTAGTGTTGTTATTTGAGGCATTGTTATGATATTACTGTCCAGGAATCTGTAAATTCTATTCTTTCAATTCAATGGAGAAGTTTGTTACATCTATAATCCTTCTTATGTAGATTTTTGTATTTATTATCTCTAAAGAAAAGCCCAATTTGCCAATTCAAACCTAGATCATATCTGATATCGTCTTTGTTCTGAATCGGACTGTGTGTTGTCTCCTGACCAGGTTGTGTTGGAGCTGATTGAGCTGAGAGAGCTGGGAGCGGCTCGATCCCTTCTCAGGCAGACTGACCCCATGATCATGCTCAAACAAACCCAACCAGAGAGATACATCAACCTGGAGAACCTGCTGGCTCGCTCCTACTTCGATCCCAGAGAGGTGAGTCCAAACCAACTGGTGGAGCGGTAACCACCCTGCAGCTGCTGTATCATCGTGGACACACACTGGTTCAGTTCAAAAAGAACATCTGACACATCTGTGTTTTAGTCTCCAGCTGTATTTTGAGTATTTGTGTTTCCTGTGGTTCAGGCGTACCCAGACGGCAGCAGCAAGGAGAAGCGCCGAGCTGCCATCGCCCACGCCCTGGCCGGGGAGGTCAGTGTGGTGCCCCCCTCTCGTCTCATGGCTCTGCTGGGACAGGTATGTGTTGACATTAAATAACTAATATTTGACATACTTCTACCATATGTGCACATTTGTGCTACCGCCCATACACAGACCTACAAAGATTTTCTTTCTCCATCAGTCGCTGAAGTGGCAGCAGCACCAGGGTCTCCTTCCTCCTGGTATGACCATCGATCTGTTCAGGGGTAAAGCTGCTGTGAAAGATGTGGAGGAGGAGCGTTTCCCCACTCAGCTCTGCAGACACGTCAAGGTACCAACACCGTCCCATAGTACAGATGGCAGAAGGCTGCACTCAGCCAAGCAGACTCTTGTTTTTGTAGTAAACATGTTGTCAAATTCTTTCCTCCACAGTTTGGACAGAAATCTCACGTGGAATGTTCCCGGTTCTCCCCCGACGGTCAGTACCTGGTCACAGGCTCCGTGGACGGCTTCATCGAGGTCTGGAACTTCACCACCGGCAAAATCAGAAAGGTAGCTGACGCACAAGAGAGACGCACACAAGCAGGATCTGCTTTCTGGATAATGTGACATTACATTCACACTTATGTTTCCCCTGTGGTGTGAAGGATCTGAAGTACCAGGCTCAGGATAACTTCATGATGATGGATGATGCCGTGTTGTGTATGGGCTTCAGCCGGGACACGGAGATGTTGGCCACCGGAGCTCAGGATGGAAAGATCAAGGTACAGGACAAACTTTACTTGCTTCTTACTCGTGTTTTGATTTGATTTTGTTATTGAACATTAAAAATACTTCATGCTATTATCAACCAGAAGAAAGACATTTCAAATGGCTTGTCTGTGTGTGTTTAGGTTTGGAAGATCCAGAGCGGTCAGTGTCTGAGGAGATTCGAACGTGCCCACAGCAAAGGAGTAACGTGTGTGAGCTTCTGTAAAGACAGCAGCCAGCTCCTCAGCGCCTCCTTTGACCAGACCATCAGGTACACTCCGATCTGAAACACCGAACTCCTTCCACCCTTTGTTTTCTTCCAAGATTTATGAAAGTCAGCCGTGGAGAAACCTGTTGAGTCCCTGGATAATGTGTGTGAATGTTGTTTCTGTGTGTTTCTGTAGAATCCATGGACTGAAGTCCGGTAAAACTCTGAAGGAGTTCCGTGGTCACTCCTCATTCGTCAACGAGGCCACGTTCACACCGGACGGTCACCACATCCTCAGCGCTTCCTCCGACGGGACGGTGAAGGTGAGAGAAGCTGCTGCTGAAAGAAACATCCACATTATTCATTCCTTCATTTCCTTTCCTTCTTCGCTTTGCTAACAGTATGTGTATTATGGTCTGTGGTTTCTCCAGGTCTGGAACATGAAGACCAGCGAGTGCTCAAACACCTACAAGCCTCTGGGCACGTCGGCCGGCACCGACATCACCGTGAACAACGTCATCATACTGCCCAAGAACCCGGAGCACTTTGTCGTGTGTAACCGCTCCAACACGGTGGTCATCATGAACATGCAGGGACAGGTCAGTGCAAACCACCAGCACGTCAGTCCTCACAGCTCGTTGTTCATGAAACACTCTCTGCTGCTGAAACGGCTCCCAAGCCGCTGACAACATTATTTACACTTGAATGTGGAGATCAGGTTCTTTTTTCTCCAAACTGAAATGTAGGTTATTTTGTGTGAAATACAATAAGCAGCAAACGGTTGTAGTTTCCAAAAGAGACTGTCGTCCAATCTGTGAATACTGAGGGTTTTGAAAATGTTTCCATTATGAAACCAGGCTTATACAACTGCCCAACTGCCCTCTCACATGTGCTGTGTGTGTCTGTGTGTGTTTGGGTTCATGCTGCAGATCGTGAGGAGCTTCAGCTCCGGTAAGAGGGAAGGTGGAGACTTTGTGTGCTGCACGCTGTCGCCCCGCGGCGAGTGGATCTACTGCGTGGGAGAGGACTTTGTGCTCTACTGCTTCAGCATCGTGACGGGCAAACTGGAGAGAACACTGACGGTACGTGGCTGCATCAAAGAATCGGAGAAGTCACAGCGTGTTCGCTCGTCTGCTGCTGGATAGAAGAACTTCTCCCTGTGAAGATTAGATCCAAGTGTTGAAAGCAGGATATGAATATGTGATAGAATAAAACATCATCAGAGAGAAAGGGAAAGGGTCACCTATCCTATTAATGATACTTTCTTCATGAGCTGTAAACAAACCACTTTACTGTATTTTTAATTTAACTTTACTGTTAGCATCTCTCACTCTGGATAGTGTAGTTCAAAGATCTAGAAAATGAAATGCATCAAGACAAAAGTTTTCAAACATTGTCATTAAACTTTTGTAATTACACCCATATAACTATAAAGAGTTCATATTATATGAACTGACAGTCTAAATTAATTATTTTGTTTTGATGTCCAACAGTTATTTCAGCATAGTTTCATTTCTTTTTGCGCTGATTTGGTTTAATACAGAATTTATGCATGTTGTAAATTCCTCTAAATTTTCATAATTACTACAAGATTGCAACTGTAGCTGCTAATGGTCACTTTAAAGATCATCATTTTTATAACTTAATGAAGCTCTAACTAGAATCAGTATTGTTTTATAGTGAAGTTTCCTCTTAACTATGAACCACGGCATCTCGCTCACATCTCCTCCTCTTCCCCCCTCCCTGCAGATCCACGAGAAGGATGTGATCGGCATCGCCCACCACCCCCACCAGAACCTCATCGGCACCTACAGTGAGGACGGCCTTCTGAAGCTCTGGAAGCCTTGACGTGTGGAAGCCATGTTGAAATTGGACGTTCTCTCTGGGCAGCCTCTCCTCTCTCTGGACTCTGCTCCTTCGATCTTCGTGTTCTTCCACAGTGAATCACTCCCGGGTTCGTGTGGACGCCGATGATCCGTCACATTCAGCTGCATGTTTTCATGTGAAATTTGTCGTTGTGTGTAATTAATAAAAACAAAATTGTTGTGTGATTGAGAACATGCAGCTGGATGTTTGTGCAGCGGAGCTTTGTTTACCTCGACCTCTGAGAGGAAAGGTTGATCTTCACAGTTTTTAATGGAAATGTTTCGTTCAATTTCTCAAATCTGACTCTTTTATATCTTTTAGATTTAGACATTTTCTGTTTCTGTTCTCACAAAGGTTTCACGACCCTTTGACCCCAGGGGGTTCAGGTCCAGTTGAGGAGTCAGATGTTCCGAATGAGATAGAAACAAGACTTTACTTCTTGTTTTGAAAATTCCATTTTTTGTAAATATATTTTTTTTACATTTTTTTTTTTTTTCAAGAAGAGCTTGTTAAAAAGTTGTGTGTCTTTGTGTCTTTCCTCAAGTCACACTATTGCCTTCTGCAATATAGAACAACACATTTCAGTTTTATAAGTCATCCTCTCTCCCTTTTCAAAACATGAATCTTTAGAGACTGTTTTCTTTTTTTCTTTTTTTTATTTAAATCAGGCATATTTTTTTATTTCTTATTCCTGGAGTTAGGCCCCGGGGTGATTTCTGAAACTTCACACAAACCACAGGTTGTGTAACTCGGATGTTCAAGTGTCCCCTTGTGTTTCTTGTCTTTGCCATTAAAGCTATTTAACCAGAACTGAAACGTGCGTCTCAGAGTTGTGTTGGTGGAGAATCAGAGAATATCTGAGTAGTTCTGAACTGTACAGAGGGTTTAAAGCATCCAGGACACCAGAGGTCACTGCACGACCGTCACTGAAAACCTTTGCAGGATTTAAGAAGACGTGTGTTATTGGGACAAATTCTCGAGCTGTGCCCGGAGCCTTTGTGCAACAGGAAGTTGTCTGAAGAGTTTGCTCCTTGATGAAGAGGGTTGACAGCAGTTAATCCGTGGATAAACTTTGGTGGAGCGGCTGTTGGTTCAACATCTGCAGAGAGGAGAGTCAAGTCAGACAGGAAGAGACATGGCAGGGCATTTGTTTCACCTTCAAAATAAAAGCAAGTATTTGTTAGTGGTATGTTTCAGAGGTTAAGATGGGTTGTAGATGCTGATGTTTTCAAAGTTGACGCACATCTGATTACAAGCAACAAGTTTGCACGTATACAATATATGAAACAAAAAAAGAGTTGCCAGGAATCGTGGCTCTATAATATTCAAAAACCTACATTTAGCCATGCCAAGCAAACATTGCAAGCTTACATGTATTTATTTAAGCATGATATTCAGATATCTGGTTTACCTGATATATGGCTCTCTGTCTTGTCCTTTCCTACTGGGTTAGTAACTAACATTTGATGCATCACTGACGTATCTCCAGATTTTTACTCTGGGTTATTGTGTCTGTAAAACATCAGAAAGTTTTAAATCATGTCCCTTACGAATTTATCAAACAAACCAAAGCCTCACTGGAGGAAAAGGGCATCACACAGTTTTGTATTATATCACATGAGCACATCTCGTCCTCCTGGATTTTATTTTCTTCATCCCTGCCCGGATGTGGTGCCTGTGTTGTGGGTGTGTTGCCAGTGGGGCTCAGGGAGGATGAATGAGTGTCTGTCACTGGAGTTTCTGCAGAGTTCACAGATACTATGGCTGAAGTCCTGCTCTTTACTCTGCTCTTGTTTCTGCATCATGGATCATTTATCCTGGTTTCATCCGGACCTGCTGACGACTCAGTGACCTCCACTTCTCCTTCACCTGTGACCTCCTTTTCTGTAGGACACACTATGAGCCCTGCAAACCACACGGAAGACCCCCCCACTGGATTCACAACAGACAAACCTCAGACGAGCAGCAAACATGTGACTGAAGCAACAGCCGAGAGAAAAGCTCCAAGCCCAGAAACTGAGGAAGAGGATGAAGGGCCTCCGGAGTTTGGTGAGTGGCCACTGAAATAATATTGAATTAATATAAAATGTTCTATTGTTTGTGGATTCTTATTCTAATTTCCTTGATCTCCAAATAAAAACTCTCTAGATAAATTAATAATAAAACATGAATTCAATATTACTCTAATGATTTATAGTTTTTACCTGTGATAAGGATTCTTGCTTCACTCTAGTTGTTAATTGCTCTGTTAAATTCTCTGGTTTCACGTGTTTCCTTTTCCTGTAAAGAAAAACCTCTGTGGTGAAAACACACTGTTCTGAATGTTGTGAGTCACTTTAACTGTTAACTAACCTCTCATGAAAAATGTGTTGTTAATCTTGCAAATCAGATGCAACAAACTATCTAGAAGCTCAGAGGTGTTATAGTTGTGGGACTAAATAAACTCTGAGGATTTCAGAGGTTCCTCGAGGCTTCGTAGATTCTCAGAGGCGGAAAACGAGCTTTGTTTCATATCTGCGGTCAGGGAGTCGGTGTCCGAGGGTTGGGGGAGGATGTTCCGCATTCTACCCTGTGAGCACAGAGAGCGTTCAGCCGTGTTCCACTGATGAAAACCAGATGTGAAAAAACAACAGAGAACAAGACCCCTCACTCTCTGTAACTCCTCAAACCCTCAGGTTCATGAAAGTGTTAATTTTACTGTACACTCACTGGGGCTGGAGCCAGTCGACTCAAAAGTAAATAGACTCAAACATATGCAGCCAAAAAATGCAGCTTACATGAAAACAGTCTCAGATGTTAGAGATGGTTTGTGCTGCTTGTTGCAGCCGTGCACTGAATCCTCATAACCTTCCATCAAATGTGAGAGAAAAGTGTGTCTAGATCCTCTCAATCAGGCAATGCTAACTTTTCCACATTGTAATAATAATGTAATCTCATAATAAACTTGTTAAAATGTCACAAAACTTTGATCTATATAAGCGTAAGGTCGTGTCTATCATCCAATAAGATGCAGCCACCTTTAAAAATATGACTTTTTTGCTATTATTTGAAGAGATATATTTCAAAATGTGCTTTTCAGACCATATTATAGTTGGTCTTGACCCTTTGAACTTTGATCAATCAGTCCCGAAAGTTAATCATCTGGAGATATACACCCAAGTCACATACTCACAAAGTCTGGTGAACATCCGTCCATGCATTGTTGAGTAACTTTGTACACACACACACACACACACTTAGAGAGCGCAGAGTAACACCACTGACCTGAACTGCCTTTTCTTAGCGAGGAGATCGACCAGGAGCGTTGTAAAGAAACCCAGAGTGGTGCTGAAGAAACCCCGAGTCCTCAGCAAGAAGCCAAAGGTTGTTAAGAAAACCAAACCGCAGGTCAAACCGAGCGTGAGCCAATCAGGGGCCGGCGCGGACGCGGCCTCACGTATGTACCGGGATCCGCCCTGAAGGATTCAGCATGTCACTCAGACACGGGTCAGATATTAGAGGCAAATAGTTCCCAGTGCTTTCACCTTCAAAGTGGAGTTTGCTGCAACCGGAGAATTCAAGTGATTCCACATTTGGAGCAAACGCCGGAAAGCACCAGAATCAATCTTCAACTATTTGCTGTTCAAGTTCCCAACATCTGATTCCAGCTGAGGAAGCACATCCTGAAATCCAGACTTATAAAGAACTCAATCTGAGCCGCTTCTCTCAGTTCTCACCTGAACCTCTTTAAATTCTAACCGTAGAATACAGTTTGGTTTGCATGTCTCAGTTTCAGCCTTCAGGGACCAGCATCAGTCCAACAGCTGCTTTGTGTAGGGTTTTCTTGTGTTGCATGTATACTTGTGTGTGAGCTGGACCTGGAACTGAGCCCAGTGTAGATGTGTGTGTGTGTCGTCTGGACATAAACACTCAAATCAGAGCTGATCCTCATTAAGAATCAATCAATTTTCTGTTTTTTCACAGTTTAACTCAACAACTTGTCGACAGGAGCAGTGATTATTACACTCATTTGCAATATTCTGTATATAAAACACTTAATTTTCTAAATATATCAATGTAGCCCACAGATTTTCAGCCATGTTTGTTTGTCTTTCACTGTCCTGCTACAGACTGATGTTTGATTCACAGAATGTTTGGAGGAGCTGTCGAAGGTCACGAGCAGAAACACATCGGTGATAAGATTTGTTCCAGTTAATCAGAGACACTTTTCAAACTGTTCCCTGAACATGCAACAAACTGCTTTAACTTTTCAGCACATTGTGAAATTTCGACTAATCCTGAAAAAAACACATGATACACTTCTGTGAACTTTAGTGAACCTGTTTGATTTGTAATCCTGCTCAGCTCCACTCAATAATCTCGACCGTTCCACTTCTGAGTGTTGATCCTGAGTGGATGAAGCTCTGAGACCTTGTGGATAAAACTCAAGAGGATGAATCATCTCATGTCTCCATCTCCCCCCCCGACGTCCCCTGTGAGGAGGAAGAGGAAATGAAGCAGATCAGATTTAGATAAACACAGGGAGGAGAGAGTGGGTTGTTTGTTGTCCCTCTTATCTCGAGAGGAAGTTTACGTCCTCAGATTCAGGAACAATAGTGAGATCGAACAAACGCACAAAAAACATGACGTGCAACCTGACCCTCAGTTTGTCTTTAGGTCTAATCCACTGTCTTTGTCTTTCGGGCATCACGTGTCAGTTTGCTGAGTCCGTCCAGGAGAAATCTTTACTTTGGCAGAAATCGACACCAACAAGGAAACTTTACTCCTTTGAAGCTGAGACACGTTCTGAGTCACAAGCGGCTCCACAGAGATCCAGCTGGACTACAAGGCTAAATGGGGAAACGGTCTTTCCAGGGAAATGTCACACACGTTTAGTGATTAGTCATGTTGCTTCTGAACCTCAGGCTGACACTTTTTAACAGCCGGTAAAATGTCCAAACGCCAGGAGGAGGCACTGAACCCTCCAGACAACCAGAGTGTGTCTGCCGAGTTCTGTGGCAAATCAAATCCCTGCTGCACTTTAAAACCTTCAAGTTTTAAGTTAACACCTCTGCAGACCTTGTTCAACTAATCATCTCCCGCTGCCTATGCCAAATTAACCAAACTCCCTCCACATGATCATTTTGAAACTGTGATTAAATCTGTCTCATGGTGTCAGAGTGTCCTCCGCTGGGCCTGGAGTCCCTGAAGGTCAGAGACACTCAGCTGAGGGCGTCCTCCTTCAAACGCAGAGGCCTGGGACCTCACCGCGGCCGCCTCAACATCCAGGTAACCACGCAGCCTCACCGTGAACCAGACCCTCGCTCTCCGGCTGCCCTGTCCCTTTGTACACCTGTGCTCGTCTTGTGTCTCAGTCGGGGGTGGAGGACGGAGACATCTACGATGGAGGCTGGTGTGCTCAGTACAGAGACAAGAATCAGTGGCTGGAGGTCGACGCTCGGAGGCCGACCCGCTTCACCGGCGTCATCCTGCAGGGCCGCAGCTCCATCTGGAGGTCAGAGCGTCGCCCAGAGCTTTAGTAGCACCAGGAAGAGGGATGGGAAATGTAGTTTTATAAAGCAGCTTGAAAATATGTTGATTTCAGAACAAAGTCCCTGTTTATTTGAACTGTAGCATCATTTTAAGACTCCAAGCTTCCGTCAGCCTTTCTTGATTTTTCCTCTCTGGTTGATGACCTTTTATTTTGGACCTCAGCTTCCTCCACATCACATGTAGAATAACGTGAACCACATGTGTCTCGCTCCCAAACAGCTGGAACGTGGTGCACACCTACAAGGTCCAGTTCAGCAACGACTCCCTGGTCTGGAAACCGAGTATGAACGGGACCGAAGAGGCTGTGAGTGAATCGTTTCTGATTCTACTTCTTGAGAATTATTTCTGCTCCTTGGTACATTTTCCATCTTTCATATGTCAGAGCTGCTCTGGTTGTTGAACCAGTGACGTCGCTCATGGACTTTGTTATAATTGTGGAAAAAGCCAGTGGCTGAATTAACCAGTAATCATTTTCCATTTTCACATTTTCTCACTAAAAAAGACTTTGGCTTATGAAATATACATTTTACAATTCAGGGCCCACTGAGAGTAACGGTGTCAGTAAAAATGTTCAGATTTTTATGTGATATTGATATTTGATATTTCTGGTTTTCATTGAGGTGAAAGAAGATATTGGTAAGTCATCAGGTCGACTTTGTGGTATCATTCTGGAAGTTAAAAAGTTCTTCATCTCAAAAAGATGAAATCATAAAGAAAGATACACAAGTGGAAGTAAAAATTCAGGATTTTTAGTGTGATAACTTTATCTTCTTCTTTTCTATCTTCTCAAGGAGCTTACCTGTTAGTTTAAAGATGGTTTCTTAATTTGTTTCTTATTATATTCCCCGTGTCTCCCTGTGTCTCCCTGTGTCTCAGGTATTCGAGGGGAACCAGGACTTGGAGACCCCCGTCCTCGCCCTGTTCAACACGTCCACTGTGGCTCGGTACATCCGGATCAACCCTCAGACCTGGTACGAGAACGGGACGCAGGGAGACATCTGCCTGCGAGCCGAGGTGCTGGGCTGCACACTCCCAGGTACAGGCCCCCCGCAGATTTCATGTTACACATTTTAATGTTAAACGGCTCTAACACACTCCTCTCGAATTTCATATAGATCCAAATAATATGTACGCCTGGCAGACGGAGCCGAGTGAGTCCAGAGACAAACTGGACTTCAGGCACCACAACTACAAAGAGATGAGGAAGGTAGGAGAGCGAGTGGCGTTCGGAATCACCTCAAATTCATAAAGAAAATTATGTTCTGTGACTTTTCCACTGAGATTTAAACACAACCACAAAGTCTGGAGAGAGAATATGTGTAAAATTCCAATGTTGAAAAATTTTACTATTTATTTTCATAGTAACTCCTGGAAGGTTCAACTGTGTGTAGTTGTGCGTGTGTTTGTGTTTGTGTGTGTGTGTGTATGTGTGTGTAGTGCAGTCTGTCCACCAGAAGTAAATATTATGTGAGGTTTCACTTCACCGTGACAGTGTCCTCACTGACCTGCCACTACCTGTGGTCAGTTTGAAGACACCGTGTGTGGCTGTCAGAAAAGAGCCACACACACACAGACACACACACACACACACACACACACACACACACACACACACACAAACTCACATAAAAACTCTGTGGGGGCTCGTTGGAATGTTGGAATAAGCTCTGCATTTAGATTTGGTTAAGACAGATTTGTGGATGCTAAATTACGTCTCACGCAATAAACATATAAAGAATTTAACTCAACTCATGTTAGTGTCTATCTCTATAAACCAGACAGACAAAATGATTAGTAGTTAATTGACAGTTAACTCAACAAATTCTTGAAATTCACTTTACAAATATTATTTGACAGTTTGGGAAGTTTCTGAGGTTTCTCTTTCTCTGAACATCTGACTTGTTTGTGTGTTTGTTTGTTTCCCAGCTGTGACTCGAGCCCACATATTCTCCCTCAGTCAGATTCCACTGACACTCAGAGTTTCTGTCCACAGCTGATGAGGTCCGTGCACGAGTCGTGTCCGGACATCACTCGAATCTACAGCATCGGAAAGAGCCACGGGGGCCTGAAGCTCTACGCCATGGAGATCTCTGACAATCCTGGAAAACACGAACTGGGTGAGATGCTCGGAGAACACTGATGTGACAGTTGGTGACTGGGATGGTGACTCATAAATTAATGGTTTCTGCAGAACAACTCCGACCAAAACCCCAACACCACAGATTTGCTGTTGGGATCCAGCTCCGTTAATCAATTTTATCGACCTCATGCATTTAAAATATGTCGTATTGTGCAGGGAAGTAGATTTTATATGCAAAGAATATAAATATATAGATATCTATCTGCACAAACCCAAGTCAGTGGAGTCTCAGAACCACAGAGTTCAGAGAAGTGGAACTCCTCCACATTATTGGTTTTGAGGGGATGTGTGAGATTTCAGAGCAACTTGTGAGAGAAATGTATGTGAAGAAACACATGAAGGAGATTCCAGGTCCTTCTCTGTGAAAACACAGATTCTGTTTATAACAAAGTTCTGAGCGCAGACTCCTCATCCTCACAGAGTCTGATTATAACTGCACAATAAAGATATTGGATTTATTCACTCAGTCCTTCTAACTGTCTTGATTTATGATTTCATATAGACCTTATTTGGACATTTCTGGGCTCTGAACATGAGCAACACCAAAAGTAAAAGCATTAAGCTGTGAATTTGAACCTGTTTGTTTGTGGTGCGCCCCCTGCAGGTGAACCCGAGTTCCGATACGTTGCAGGGATGCACGGGAACGAGGTGCTGGGTCGAGAGCTTCTTCTCAATCTGATGCAGCACATGTGTGAAGAATACAAACGTGGCGACCAGCGCATCGTGCGCCTCGTCAAGGAGACTCGCATCCACCTCCTGCCCTCCATGAACCCTGATGGCCACGAGACGGCTTTTAAAAAGGTGCCTGGGACTCGGGTTGTAATGATCAGACACCTGATGTATGAATTCAGATCACCTGACCCTCTCCATCCTTCTCCATCTCCGTCATCCTCAGGGCTCGGAGCTGGCCGGCTGGGCCACGGGCCGCTACAGCTACGAAGGAATAGACATGAACAGTAATTTTGCAGATCTGAACTCAGAGATGTGGAACGCCATCGAGCTGGAGACGGACCGGTCCAAACTCATCAACCACTACTTCCCCATGCCTGAGGCGTACACCTCTGAGAAGGCCTTCGTACGTACACACACACACACACACACATATATATATTTAAATACCATTTCATGTGTTACTCTTAGTTTTTCATAGTTGAGAAAACAGGTTTTGTCAAGAAATTAGTCTTTAATTAATAATGTTGTTATTACTGCTGAGAAATTATTGGATCTATCTTATGACCTAATAATAATTACACCATAGCCTCACTATTAAACTGGTCGAAGTGTCCAATTTAAGCCAATATACTATATACTACACGAAAATGATGATTTTAATATTTCTACAAAGAAAATCTTTAAGAATCATTTGAAATTTTTCTTTTCTACACATACTGATTCCAAGTTATCTGAGATTTATATAAATATATATATATAAGTACTATAAAACAACAATAACTACAAATTAACATTGGATTGATTTAGAAAAAAAAGAAAATAACAAGAACATAATAAGATAAAAATAATAACAAATAGAGGATATTTTTCCAAAGCAGCCGTTTTTAAATAAAACCAAAACAATAAAGCTTTAGATTCTTAGAAGGACGAGTTAAAGACGTCCTCTGAACATCTGTATAAACTGAGCTGGATCTATTTCCCCGCGACTGACCTCAGGTGGCGTTCGAAACCCGAGCTGTGATCGACTGGATGCAGAACATCCCGTTTGTCCTCAGTGCCAACCTCCACGGGGGGGAGCTGGTGGTCACCTACCCGTACGACATGACCCGGGACTGGGCCCCTCGGGAGCACACGCCCACCCCCGATGAGAGCTTCTTCCGCTGGCTGGCCACAGTGTACGCCAGCACCAACCAGGTCCACCAGTCCTCCTCCCCCTCCTTCTGCTGACTGACTGAATGAAGTGTTGGATTGTATTGTCATTGTGTTGTTACCATGTTGTTGTCTTCATCTCTCGTGGCTGCAGGTGATGTCCAACCCCGACCGGAGGCCGTGCCACAACAAGGACTTCATCAGATACAACAACATCATCAATGGAGCCGACTGGCACAACGTACCAGCAAGTAAGAAAGAGTGTGTCTCCTCATGTTAGCTTGATCTACAGTTATGTTTCTGAGATTCATAAACTTATATTCTTTATTCACTCCCATGTGCGGAGTACAGAAAGGACTTGAGTGCAGAGTTTCTGTCCAACATCCATGCGATGAAACAACTTCACATAATATCTGTGGCTGTTATTGTTCATGTCCAGGAGGGAAGTGAAGTTTCACAGCTTCAGGCCTAACACACAGCTGCTCGTGTGTTGTGGCTCCTGCAGGTATGAATGATTTCAGTTACCTCCACACCAACTGCTTCGAGGTGACGGTGGAGTTGTCCTGTGATAAGTTCCCTCACGCCAGCGAGCTTCCCATCGAGTGGGAGAACAACCGAGAGTCTCTGCTGGTTTACATGGAGCAGGTCGGCACCAGCGCTTCTCTCTTTGGTTCTCCACTTTGCTATATGCTGAATTTTTTATATATCCTCAAATTGTTCCAGGTTCACCGGGGGATTAAAGGTGTGATTCGGGACAAAGACACAGAGGCTGGAATAGCAGATGCTGTGATAAAGGTTGATGACATCGATCATCACATAAGATCAGGTACAGATTAAATCTCACCTCAGATTTGAAATCAAGGAGGTGAATTTAAGATTCTCATCGTCTTTCTTCATCTGTTTCCAAAACTAGAATAGACACATATCTCCGCCAAGATACACCAAATTTCAAACGCTCATAGAAATCAGATAACAATTTGCCAGATTGTTTTTAATCAAGATCCATCTATTATTATTTGTCGGTAAATTAACAAAAAATGTCAAAATACCATATTTCTCGCTGCCTCCTGATCAAGATCAATATTAAATGGATTTTTCCCTGACCCACACCACAACCCTCCACGTGGTAATTTATCAAGTTTTGATATGTTGCTTACAAAAACAAAACTACAAACAAACACAGATGAAAACATTGGTAATAAACACACTTATGAATCTTGGAAGTTTAGATATTGATCCATTCACTCAAGGTATTGTTCTAAGAAGTTGTAGCAGATGTTTTAAATAACAAATGCATATGGAAAACGTGGATTTAGGCAGTAAAGGAGATAATATACAATAATATTCCTCCATCATAGTCATTTGATTTAAAGCCTTTACCTACATCCCACTTTCCCAGTTACTGATGGTGACTACTGGCGGCTGCTGAACCCCGGTGAGTACAAGGTGACGGTGAGCGCAGAGGGATACCTCCGCTCCTCCAGGACCTGCCGGGTCATGTACGAACACTACCCGACCATCTGCGACTTCCGCCTCACCAAGATCCCCGAGCAGAGGCTGAAGCTGATCATCGGGAGGGGGGGGAAGCTCTCCACGGACCTGCAGCTCAAGCTACGTCAGCTGCGTCTGCGTAAACTCAGGGTCACCACAAAGGCCATCAACCAGAGGAGGGCGGCTGCAGCCAAACGGGCGAAGAGGGTGTGATGAAGAGGAGGAGGAGGAGGAAGAGGAGGAAGAAGAGGATGGTGGAGGATAACATGAGAACAAAGCAGGACTTGTTCAGTTCAATTTGAGTTCAGAGACCTCATTGGAGTTATTTAAACTCAACACCGGTACAAAAACACACCAGATGAATGGAAAATCACATTTCCTGCTGTGGAGCAGCAGAACAACTGTGGGAACATTTCATGGGGGGGGTCTGTGTCATTGTCCATGACATAATTAAACAGCTCGACTTTTAATTTGTGGTCAAAACGATGGAAAACAGGATGTAATTGCACAATTCTTGCAAAATAAAAGCATCATTTCCACAAATCTAGTAAGACTTTCATCGCCATTTTAAATGAATGTTCATAAGCAGTTTTTTTAGGAGAGATTTCCAGGTGAAAGATTTTAAAGTTTCTCTTTGTTTAACATCATGTTGATAAAATGGTAAAAGACAATTTGTGAAGTTTTATGGGATTTGAGACTTTAAATAACAGACAAACACATTTGGTGAGAGGACACATGAACTGAATCTTTATTTATAACATATTTAACATTTAACACTTAAAAACATCAGAAATATAACTAATTGAGAATCATGAGCTTCCACTTGATACCGTTTCTCATCCTCGGTGGAGGCATCACCTCAGCATCTGTAAAGAAACAGCGTTTTAAAATCCTGGAAAAATCACATGATACCGATACAGATCAGATATATGAAAAGAGAAAACAGTGTCAGAGCAGAAGCTGCCGACCTGGTTGTGGAGCTGCAGGTCTCTGCTGCTGCTGCTGGAACGAGGCCATGATGCTGTTTGCAGTCGAGTTTGGTCCAGTGAGCTGAAGAGATGAGAGTTAAATGAAAAGAATAAGATCTTAACTCTTTGGGAATTGACTTTCTGGGATATTATCATGCCTTTGGATTAAAGTTTATAGAAAAAGCTGAATTCCTCATGAAAGTCTTTTCACAAAATATATCTATACGTCTTAGACCACTTACGACAATGAAGACAAATTGAATATTTCATAACTCAAGTGTGAAAAGGGCATTTCACTGATATAATGGTGGATTCTGGTGTGGTACTTACCGGAGCCTGGTTGTTCTGGAGGCCTTCAGGCCACACCTCCGGCAGCGCGGCCTCCATCGTGTGCAGAGCCTCGTCGTAGCTCAGCTGCAGCTTCTCCGCCTGCTTGTCATACTGGAACAGCACCAGGCCCTTCAGCAGGTTGTGCACCTCCTCTGCAAATCAACAGGATTCATTATAACAATATAAAGAAGATAAAGATGTCTCAGTGTTCCTCTCCCGTCTTCTTACCCCTCATCTTGTCCACGGTGGTGATGATCTCACCCAGGGCGTACATCAGCGCTCTGTCCTCCAGGGGGCTTCCTTCCTTCAGACTGAGCTTCTTCCGCTCGGCTTTCCGTCGGTTCTTTGACGATCTCCTGCAGACGGAGCATTGAATTAGAAACTTTTATCATTCATCACAAGGACTAAGTGTTTGAAATGAAGATGAAGAATCACGTGAGGTTCTGTCTTACGAGGAGATGCGGGAGTTGCTCTGGGAGTATTTGGAGCCGGTCATCACGCTGCTGGCTTCAGAGTAAAGCTCAGCATCAGGACAGTCTGGACCTTCCTCATCTGAAGGAGAAGACAGACAGACAATCATTGTGTAAAACCCCAAACACAGCTATTGAACCACACTAGCCTTCCATGACTTGTGACTTATTCTCACCCAGCATGTCCAGTCTGGCCTTTTCTTTCTGCTCTCGAACCACAGCCAGTCGGGTCCTGTGTCGCATGAACATCGTTATCTGAGCCTCCAGGAAGGCGGTCTGAGTGCCGACAGCTGATACAAGACAACAAGACACACACAACAAAACATCACAAGACCATAGTTCTTTGTGTGGCCTCTTTATTTCAACTGAACAAAGCCATTTGTTTTTGTTTGGCCTCCTCATTAGTTCTTTCATCAAAATACTTCAAACCAATTTGTCTCTTCTCCTCCAGTTTCCAGTCTGAACTGTTCTTACCCTCTAGCAGAGCAGGTCTCAGGTTCGTTTCTGTGATGTCCTGCCGGTTGTGCATGTAAATCTGAAACAGAAAGAAGGAAATAAACCATCACACAGAGAAAAAACAGAGGGACTAAGACTCTTCACATTTGAAGTCGTTCGAGAAAAGGCTACGTTATTATAAAAAGGTAATTTTGCTCACTGACCAATCGAAGCGCCTCTTCCCAGACTGCACCTGTGATCAGAGCCAAGATGGCTTCCTCACAGTCCTGAAACAAAGACACAGACTCTGAGACCTCGACTAGCAGCAGCAGACAGAGAGGTCTCTGTCACTGGTTTGATTTTGCTCAAGCTGTTACTGGTTCTATCAGCAGAGGATCTTACTTTGGCGTACTGGTCCAGCAGCAGAGCAGCTTCTGAGAACCGCCGCTGTTCAATCAGCTTCTCTACAACAGAAAGAAGCAGAAGCAGTCAGGACGAGGACGAGGACGAGGACGAGGACGCACAGACGGACCCACACCGCGTCCCACCAGCCACCCGTCTGTTGCCATGTTTACCTGCCAGGTCCCGGGCCAGCAGAGCGAGCTGGTCGGGCGGCAGCGGGATCTGCTGCGCCACACAGATCGCATTCCTCCAGCTGGAGCTGCTGGCGAACGCCTGCAGGGCGCTGACGGACTCTCCACATCGCCACAGCAGCAGGCCGGCCTGCTCCGCCTGCTGCTGCTCCACCAGGTGCTCGGCATAGGAGCAGCTCAGAGCCTGGGGGTCAAAAGTCAAGGTTTTAAGGGGGTGGATTTTTATAATGATGAGCCGTCTGTGGTGTGTTG
Organism: Platichthys flesus; assembly: GCF_949316205.1. Taxonomy (NCBI): domain Eukaryota; kingdom Metazoa; phylum Chordata; class Actinopteri; order Pleuronectiformes; family Pleuronectidae; genus Platichthys; species Platichthys flesus. The sequence continues at coordinate 2,257,318 of NC_084952.1, read as the reverse complement.
GTTACAAACTCGTCACCTTGTACTGAACGCTGTGCGCTGGGAACAGTCTCAGAGCTTCGCTGTAGAGTTTCTGCTCCTTGACCAGCTGCAGAGCTTCAAGGAAATGTTCCTGTCCTGAGCACAGAACACAGAAGGGTCACGCTCAGCTCGGCTCTTTGGAAAATAAAACTGCTAAACACCGGCACAGCTTGGATACTGGAAGCTTTTCAGACAGGTAGCAGAATAAATTACTCCACTACAAAGAAAAGCACAGGTGGGTTTCAGAGAAAGAGAAGCAGTGAGAGGAGCCCACATGACAGATACAAGGAGACTGACCACACTTGCTGAGGTGGAGCAGAGCCTTGCTGTAGCGCTTCAGGTGCTTGTCGATGGTGTAGCGTTGGTAGTTCGGCTCCAGGCGCTTCAGCATGTTTAAGAAGGGGAGGTACTCTTTGGGGTCCTGCGGGGGGGGGGGGGGGGGGGGGGGGGGGCAGACAGATACAAATAAACATTGGCAGAAGATAAGATGATTAATTCATACAGAAGTTACATGAGTGATGAGTGATCATGTCTAATATCGTGGTACAAAGGATTTTCTAGTTTTTATTCGTGCTGTAGAGAACATGTCTCCTCCTCCTGTTCTGAGTCGTACCTTCTGGGATTTCTCCGCCACCATGAGCACCAGGTCGAAGTCATACGTCCCCAGAGAGTGTTCGTAAAGGTCGTTGACGTTGACGAGGAAGAGGAGGTACTTCAACGCTTCTTCAGCACTGACGGCGCCCGGAGCTGCAGAAGGATTTTCTGGACAAATGCACACAGAGCAGGAAATTATGTAATAACTGAGAATAAAATTAAACATCCTCTCCTTGCACTCACTCTCTACTGTGCCTGTATGTGTGTGTGTGTGTGTGTGTGTGTGTGTGTTCATGTGTTGTAAACTTTGTGTGTGTGTTCAGCTGCCGTAAACTGTGCCTGTGCTCACCTCGAAGCTCGTGGACTTTCTGCAGAGCGACTTCCAGCTCTGGAACCGTCTTCTTCACATGAGCCGTCAGTATTGACAGACAGAACCTGGAAGGTGACAACGCAATCATTTAATGTCCCACTAGTTCTGTTAGAAGATTTCTGACCAAAGAATAAACTACACAAAAACAAGAGACATCCACATGATGCACTTTCTAGTCAGACAATTTAAATGAATGAATTCTAAAACTATATTTAATATCACTGACTTGTTTGGATCCATTGATTCCATGGCGTTCCGTAGAGCATCACAAACCACATCCACCTTCTTCTGCCCAGAGAGTCGCTGGGACTGAACTGGGCTGCTCTCAGGACGAGGGTACATGGTGCTGGTTGTGTCCTCGTCTCTGGGCACAGAAGAAGAAAGAATGTATGTTAGAGAAGATTTAATTAAGAATGTTTTATGTGAAATCTTAATTCTTCAGGTGCAACTTACTTGAGCTCAGTGAGGAAGAGGTTGATGAGGTTGATGGAGTTCAGTTGTTTGATGAAGGTGTCCATGTTCTCCAGGAAAACCTGCAGGAGGAAAATAAATATTATATATTTTTGGTTATTCATTGATAGTGACCATGTGAAGTTTTGTTTAGTGTCTGTATCAGAGAAAATGTAGGATCTGCAAGTTAGAATTCAGTGCATACCTTTGGGTTGTGGTCATAAATGAGGTTCAGGTTGATCCTCAACTTCTTCATACACTCAAAAGCTTCTTTGAACCTCAAACTGAAAAAACAAAACAAAAAGAGAACATTTATACAGATATATATATATATCTGTATATATTTGTTTTGGGTATAAAGCAAGTCTTGGTTTAGGTGAAATAGTCAGGTAAGCCTTGTTAAATAGCCTTGTTAAATAGTTCATTTAAAAATCAAGTATAATATATGATGGAGGAAATCAAACCAACCCGTCCAACCACTTCCTGAGCTGAGCCAACACCAGCGCTCTGTGATGAACAGTCTCCAGGTTCCCACGAGGCATCTGGACACAAACCGAAAGGAATCAGAAACTAACAGAAAATCTTCCTTCATATGAAAACACTCACCATCAGCGCCACAGTTATTCCAGTGAAGGTAGCCACGTGTGAGTCTTTGCTGAACTGACCTGTAGAATCACTTTGGTGTCTTGAGGCACCACAGTGACGATCCTGGATCCCCGCTCCACCCGACGCAGGGTCTCGTCATTCTGACCTCCGTCCGAGGACAAGGCCGTCTGCAGCCCTGTCGGAGCAAAGGTCAATTCAATCAGCTGCTTTCGGCTCGTGGACTGAATGTGTGAATCCTTGACCTCGAATCTGAATATATCAAAACCCTGGACGTGTTGAATGTGTGTGTTTGCCTCCACTTTACCTTTGACCGTGAGAATACTCAGGTGGAGGCAGCGGCAGGTGTGGGAGTGTGTGGTGATGAGGAGGAAGTTGTTACAGACGGCGAAGGAGGAAACGTTGGAGGCCAGCTGAGAAAAAAAACAAACATAAATGAAGATATACACAGCATTAGTTTCTCCCTGTCACTTAATGAACAAACTGAGAGCGACATCATACCTCTGTGTCTCCAGCGTACAGGTGGGATCTGTCCGTCAGGCCCAGCAGATATTCCTGAGTAGATGAAGAAACACTGTAAACAAGAACTCTTCCACTTGTGATTATAAATGTAATTACAGTTCAGTGTGTCTCTACCTCCCCACTGATGCTGCAGAGCGCCGTCTGAACGCAGGGAACAGGGAAGTTAGTGGTACACCCACTGGCGTCACGCCAAACGTCCACCAAGGGCTCAGCACAATCTGCACAGACATATTACAAATTAGCCTTAGTTATGGAAACAAGAGTCAAGATGGGAGCAGAATTATAGAAGAAATGTCAGACGTATGTATTTCATCTTCATTTCAGTCATGTATCCTGTGTGGATTGATCATGATGGAGCCGGACAGCAAATTGTAAGTGATTAAAATAATGGGTTGATAATTTTATCATAACTTATCATTTTAGAGTGTTGGTTACTGACCCCAGAGAACTTTCCTGATCTGTCCGTCCTCCAGCTGTAAGGCCAGAGTGCCGGTCTGAGAGCAGTGAACCATGCTGACCACCACACCGTCCACTTCTATCTCCCACCTGGGGCATAAACAAAACAGAGGTGTAAGTCTCTTTCCAAGCTTTGCAGCGTAAAGAAAGTGGCCACAGGAGCTTTGTTCAGTTTTCCAACCTGACAGCGAGCGTGTCACGATCGTCCTGAGCCGGTCGGAGCATCTGCAGAGTGGAGGAGGTCGGCAGCAGACCGGAGCTGACACACACAAACAGCTCGTCCTCCAGCCACAGCAGCTGCCGCAGGGCGAGAGGGTCGTCCCGTAGAAGTGGTCCACTGCAGGACGAAGAGGGACAGCCACACACAGGGTCAGGTGTGGACCAGGAGGAGACAGCATCATGCACAGTGTTGTAGGTCGTTGAGTTACCTGAAGGTTTTCTGAAGGACCAGGGGACGAGACACAATCCTGAAGCCGTCAGCTGTTTTGTCGGCATGTTCTCCTGAATCTGGATTAACAAGAGAATAAGCAGGTTAAATAAAAAGAACACACAGGTAGGGCAATGAATTTGAACCAGAGCATAAAGACAGACTGATACTTTAACACATGAGAACAAATAGCTGAGAAGTCATTCTGAAACCTGGTCCATAACCTACCTTGGCCGTAGACCGAGATTTCTCCATTAGCGGTGAACACTGCCAGCTGATTGGTCCTCTGAGGTTGGCAGAGGAAGGTCACCTGGTTGGCTGGTGATTTCAGCTGCAGCTCCGATGAGCACATGGGCGGAGGGACGATACCCTGCCTGAAGGTTGTCATCAGGATTTTATCTGAGGGGCATTAGATGAATTTAAACGTCATGCTCAATCCTGCTAGAAGCCTGAGCTCCTCGTCTCATTGGTCCTCACCTCCATCGATCACAGCCACGTTGGCGTTGTCAGTGGCGTCCAGCCCGGGACTCCGCTCCGTTGTCCAGCCCCAGTCGTAAGTGGTGGTGGACCAGTCGCGTCTCACCAGATGGAGCTTCAGGGGGCGTTCAGGGTCCCAACAGACCGAGACCGGCGCCTTCTGAGGGTCTCGGCCGAAGTTCAAACTCTGTTTCAGGTACCAGTGGTAGTTTCCTACGGTCCACAGCTGGACTGAGGAGGGAGCATCAACAAGTTTAAAACTCATTAAAGAATCTTATCATGACAAACATTGTATTAATCATTCATTCAAAGACTGGTGTAAACATGTATTTAAAATGTCAGTTGTTTAAAATTAGCTTCTTAACAAAGTTACAATTATTTAAGTTCCTGGTATTTTAAATCTCGCATTTGCTAAATTTACATGAAACACAATTCTGACAAAACATCTCAGCTTATAATCATCTTCTAAAAAGAGTTTTTTCAGGTTAGTTTAATCTTAATTGAGGAATATGGGGTTTAATGTCTGTTAGGATTTTGAACTATGTACTTTAGTGACTCCTAGTGGTAGCATTAAAACATTCTACGGTGATATTTGAGCTGAACTTACTGTAAATGTTGACCTGTCCATCCTCTCCAGGCGTCATGTCCTCCAACCAGACAAGTAGAACTGTAGAGTCAGTGTTCCACAGCAGATCCTTCACCTACAACACACTCAGCAGTCTAATAAACTGAAATCACTGTCTGCTGATCATTCCACACTGATCCTCCTGAGTTTTATTAAAAATCAGAGTTGGAACCGACCTTGGCCTGGTCCTTGCTGAAGGGCAGCGTGAAGTCTCCGTGCAGGAGTCCGTTCTTCTCCATGAACACCACGCTGTGTTTGTTGGGATGGCGCTGAGTGCTCGCTATCAGGCTGCCGGAGGGTCTGACACCAAAACAGAAGATTTTAAATTAATGCAGCCTTTATTTTCATATAGATTATTATGTTTTTAGAAAAGACACCAGGTTCTTTTGCTTGAACTCTTACTTCCAGCAGAGCGCCTGCTCCAGGCCGTTGATGGGCTCACTGGTGGACTGCAGGACTCCCTCTCTGTTCCACACCCGCACCTTCCTGGCTCCGGTCTGAGGACAGACGGCACTGACGGCGAACAGTTGACCGTCTCCTCGCCACGTCACCCGCGGCCTGCGGTCGTCCCACCCGGCCGCCGGCTGCACCTCCTGTGTGGCGAGTTAACATCATTCAGAATATTGTTTTATTTTGTGTTCAAACCCTGTAACTGTCGTTGAATCCTGACCTGGCTCTTCCTCTGTGCGGCCTGTTTCCCCTCTGAGCCGTGGAACTGCGTCTCCTTCTTCCCCCAACCCACTGTGATGAACTTTCCTGCAAATCACACAACATACAGAAGAATAAAAGATTTATATAAACATCGTTCAGTCATATTACAAGAATGTTGGAGTCCCTAATCTGAGCAGAGTCCACTAGGAGCCACCGTACCTTCACCAAAGTCGTCCTGGTGGATTCCAACCTCAGTGATCGGCTCAAACTCTTTGGTCATCATGATGATTGTTTCCTGGCCTGTGATAACAAATTAATTACGTTATTTCATTTGTAGCACAGTTTAATATGTTTTGTTGAAGTGGAGACTTTCCTTACTGAGCACTGATCTCTCACTAATGTCACATATTGTCTCGTAGAGCAGAATTCAGTAGATAAAGGCTTTAAGCTCCATGTTGAAACAAGATGGGAACATTTATGTTTGCAGAGATGTTAGCAATTCTAGAAAGAAAATGTTTTTGTTGTTGTATAAAAATCTGACCGGTTGTGAGAATGACGAGCTCTTCATCGGGACTCCAGCTCATGGAGGTCAGACCGCTGTCCACGCTGCCAACGCACTCCAACTGTACAACATGATCACAGACAGAACCCTCATTAACATAATGAGTTTCCATCCTTAATCCCACAACAACCTCAAAGCTAAAGCTAACTTCTTGACCCTCAAACAGCACTTTGTAGATGTGAGCACCTGGCACGTGTTGAGGTTGAAGAGGACGACGTCGCCACCAGTTGTGGCCACACACGCCGACTCCAGTTCCGCCAGGTCCTGCAGTCCGACCACCAGCCCGCTGCCGTCCTCCGGGAGGAAACCATTCGCCGTTAATGAGGCTTCATTGACAACCTGCGGGGGAGAACGAGAAAGTCAGAGACAACTGTCATCTCCACTCGTCGACCAGAACTAAGTGGAAATGCTTCTTCTACAAACTACAGCAGAGATCAATCCCTCCACCAGACTCACCTGTTCCGTTCGGGCGTCGTACTCTGTGACGGAGTACTGGGAGGCGACCAGCAGCGAGCCGGTGTCGGCCCGCACGCACAGGAACTGCGGTGAGCCAGGACTGTTCAGCTCCGAGCTGCACAGACTCTTCAGCAGCTTCAGGTTCCTCATTTCACCTCCGGACGGACGGAGAACTCACCGAACCCGAGTCTGGACCCGGAAGCTGCAGAACACCTGAAACAGAAACATGACACAGGCTCAGAGATTTAACCACAGACAGACAACTTTCATAAGATCAGTCTGATATAAAGAATCAGAAATGAACTCATGAGAGAGCTCCGTAACACCAACACAATTACAGATTATATTAAAGTATATTCTACAAGCAATAACCACTATGTGCAATTGTGTTGAGGTTTTCTTAATAATTGATAACAGGTTTGATCTGGGACATTACTTCTTTGTTGCACAACCTCAATCTACTGTTGACTGAGCATAGTTTTAATAATTCATCAGTTTACAAAGAGACACAACATTTATCTCTTCTTTTCTCGTTTCAACACAATAGATCTTTCAGACTGAACAGTTAGAAGACGCCTGTAGGAAACTAAGTGTGTGTAAACACAACTGCTACGTTAGATTAATCACTATTCAGACTCACACACCTCTTACGAACCACACTCATTATAAAATAAAGATTATCCCACAGGTTTGAATCACATCGTAAATCTGGTAGTTGTTGTTAAACTCCTCAGTAAACCTGGAGACTTCTTCCATCACAGCATCAGCAACACAACGATCCAGCCAAAGTCAAACATGCTACATAGACCACAGTTAAACCACAATAACGCTGAGACTCTAATATAAAAACATTATGAAAACACTTCATTCAGTTTACTGAATAAACTATTATAATAAGACTGTGCGTCCTGTCCGACAATGGAACTGTATATGTTAGCTTACCGGTTATGCTACAGGAGCAACGTGTTCTTAGCGACGTGACGCGATTAGAACACGTCGCCTATGAAAAGTATTAATGTGATAAAACAACAATGAAACTCACCGAGAAGAGATGAAACCTTTAAAATGTCAACAACACAACAACACGCATGTGGCGCTGTCACACTCTAGACTTTTCACCTCCGCCACAGCGACGGGATGTGTGGGCTCTATCGCCCCCTGGCGGCGTGGAGGAGTAAGAACACATACGTTAGAGACACAGGAACTTTGTTTTGAGGATTCAGTTCATTACATAGAAATTGTTTAATTAGGAGAATTAATAACAATAATAAGGAATAGTACAAATTATTATTAGTGTAATAATAATATTACACTAATTTGACATTTGACTTACAGATTGGATGTTGCACACTCTATGTTGATATTTATACATCTGCTATGTATACATAGTATATATTTACATACTCCAGTCTACATATACAAGACCATCTCACATGGGCCATAATAAGTCTTAAATGGACAATGTTTATCTGAAAAGTAAGTACAAAGTATAGGTAAAAAGTGAAATATGACATAAAGTAGACTTGAAGTAGCTATAAATAAAAAGAGAATACATGAGTAAATACAAATACCTGATCATGAAGTATAATATCATGTTTGAGCGAATGTTTTTATTTTTCCTTTTCAGACCTCATAGATGTCACATGGACCATAATACAGCTTAAATGAACAAAGTTTATCTGAAAGGTATGTGACAGTTATAAGTATAAATACGATAGGTAGTGGAGTGTTAGTATCTTATACATGAAATGGGAATACTCTAGTAAAGTACAAGTACCTAAAAAAAAAGCTAACGTCAAATTGGAATACTCCAGTTGGGTAACTGGAAATTATGTAAAGTAAAATGGGAATTCTCTAGTTAAGTAAGAGTACCTCAAAATGAGCTAAAGTAAAATGGGAATATTCAAGTTAAGAAACTGGAAATGAGGTTAATTAAAAAGGAATACTCTTGAAAAGGACAGGTACCTAATAATGAAGTAAAATTAAATAGGAATGCTCAAGTAAAGTACAGGTACCTGGAAATGAAGTAAAGTAGAAATGGAATACTCTAGTAAAGTACAGGTACCTAAAAACGAAGTCAAGTAAAATAGGAATGCTCAAGTGTAGTACAAGTACCGGAAAATTAATTAGAGTATCACGTTTGAGTGAATGTTTTTAATTGCTTTCTCATATTTCTCTCTTTTACTCTGAAAGCCACCCCCTCTTCCGTCGAGCTGTACTTTGTAGCGCAGTGACCGGATGCGCTGTGGTTGGTCTGTAGGTTGACGGGCAGCAGGTGAGCCGCGGCGGGTTCAGGTGAATCCTCTTTATTTACCTTCTGGGGCTGGAACGCGAGGACGGGACCGCGACATGAGGTAAAACGTTCACTCTCCTCTTTCGGGACTCGAACCCCCGCCGCGGATAAACCGTGTGTCCGCCAGACGCCTCATGAAATGAAGGTTTTCATCTGAATCAGGTCTCTAACGAAGCGCAGCTGGTTTTTAAAGCTTCATGTCCGCCGCGGGAGGAGATGCTCGATATTTAAATACACATCTGTGTCGTGCTGCTGGTTCTCATGATGGAACCAGTACAGACAGGCGGGCGTCTTACTGGTGCTGTTTATCACCATTACAGAAAAATACTCTCACAATATGGCGAACACGAAACACAAGGTGTGAACCTCAGGCTCCGTTTTATGGTAGAAGACACAGGTCACGTGTTTGAGGGTAAATATTATAACTACACATGACGGTAGCATGTTCACCTGTTACACTTGGAGGTTACAGGTACATGTACACACAATTGAGATTTGTACTGTGTACTTATACATAAAGAAAATAAGACATTAGCTATAGTGGAACAGCAGTAGACTGTAAATACTTTAAATGTTGTGAAGTAAAAAATGCAGTAACTGTCATTATTTACTTGGAGTTGACTGGTACATGCGTGTCTCAACTTTGTGTATTAATAAATGGTAATATTGTGGAAGCATAGTTTATTATGTCTGTGGAGTGAATCACAAACAAGTGTCTCCAATCTGCAAAGCGTGTTTTTTTTTTTACAGTATACAGTAAATGTAATGTTAATACTGCTCAGAATCGATTTAGGAGAATGGAAATACTCATATTATTAAGTACTTAGTTGACACACATGTTTTGTATTCAGCTGTGTGTAAGATATTTGTGCTCATATTTATATAAACTGTGTGCGACAGGTGAACATGCTACGGTGATGTAATGTTTAATCGCAAACCTATAACGATAAATGAAGATGACTTACTTTGTATACTGCACAAAACAGATTTTGGAAATTGAAAATACTTGCTGGTGGATGACATTTTGAACTATGCTTCCAGAGTAATAGTATTTATAAGTACACAGGTGACACACATGTTTAGTATGCAGTTGTGTGTAAGATATACTTTCTGTTTGATGTTGTATTTGTAAATCCAAAATACCCTCCATTTAACTGAAATCCATATAAACCAGATTTAAAGTACATTTAATAAAATGCTGATTAACTGTATCTGAGCCGGAGGTTCACTCCAGAAAGAGAGAGACAGACGGGTAAAAGATTCTGTTTTGACTCCTTCACTTTTTTTGTTTCAGTTCACCGGTGATATTTAAACCAAGGATATCACGATGTGTCCTTCTGCTGCTGCAGCGTCTGGAGTCCTGAGTGGAACTGCACTGAGAGACGAAACCTGAGGTAGTGATACACTTAATGAGCAGTACTTCTTTATAGTGCTATAGCTAGATGAAAAACCTAAGTAGGGGTAGGTACAGTAATTGGTTTGACTCAGATGTGGCGTAACTCTCTGCTTCAGACATTCACTGAACTCCAGATCTTCTCCAGATCTTCTCCAGGGGCTGGATGTAAAAAGGCAGATGTCAGAATCAGAGCTTTTTAATGATATGATGTAATGATTTCCTAAAAAAACTAAAACATCTGATCTCGGAAGTGGAATCTATTTGTCATGTCCTTCACCCCCGAGCTCAAGCTTCACCTGAATGTTTTGGGAATGTTCCTGATGTTGAGAATGCGTCTGACTTGAAACTTGCTTGGCTGAGAGAAGCTTTACGTTGAGCCAGAAGAGACGTTCAGGAGTGGGAATAGAAACCGCACCATTCTCCCTTTTCCGAGTCAGTGATCCATCTAACTCAACTTGAAACTGCTATTTCTGGGTGAAGTGTTGCTTTAAATCAAGACAAAGTAAATAAGACAATGTTAATTCCCCCACTACGGTTCAACACAAGAAAGATGCTACCGTGATCACGACTATCTGCTGTCACTCAGCCAACCTGGAACAACTCCTCAGTCAGTGGCAGTAAAGCTTTGGCAACACAAGACTGTCAGGTTGAGGGCAGATTCTGTGCCGAATCAGAGAAGTGATGTAAACATCACGGCTCATTTTCAGCTCTGTCATGTTGTCTCAGCTGTTTGTCGCACAGCTCACAGCAGGAGGATCTCAAAGTCAACAAACAACTTCTAGTAACGGCATAGTGCAAGTGCAGGATCAAAGTTCTGTCCAAGAGAAGCGTGTTCCAGAAGTAATCTGTCCGATTTCCCAAGGTGTCAACAAGGCACCCTTTAGGTTTTTACATGTCTGATATCAAACGCTGTTGTATGGAGGTGTGTCTTTAACACACATCCAGCTTTGAGTTGTGTATTTATTTGAACACATACTGTACAATAGCCAGGAAGTCAGCCAACCCAGTAATTACGGTAAACATGGTTCTACACTTCTCTGCCTGTGATAGACTCCTGTGTCCTGCACTTGCACTCATTTATGGGAAAGTGCAAAGGACATAAAGACTCAAATATTAAGTGTAAAGTGAAAACATCAAAGATCATTTCCGTCTTGTTTTTTCAGTCAAGGAAACGTGTTTGCCTGTCAACTGTATAAAGACAACTTATGATTTCTTTCTCTGCTGAGAGTTATTGTTATCAGACAATATACCAAGGTGGTGATGTTTCCTTGGTGTGGATTCAAGTAGAAATATGAACCTGGCAGATTTAAATGTGGTTTCATCAGTGAACTGTCGGGCAGTAGCTCTCTTATTAATAAGAAAAGATATAACGCCTTTTAGATGGAGCCTTTGCAGAGTCCTTCCTTATAGAAACTCGTAATTCTCTCTTTGATAAAAAATTATTTGCTTGGGAGAAATATGTTTGTTCAAGACTGAGAGGTTTCACTTTCCCATTCAAGCCAGTCAGAAAGTGTTCTCTGTGGAGAGTTGGATAAACACCATGTTTGTTCACCTTTATTCCGTCAGCTGACTTCATAAAATGATCATAGGTCAGCTGGTGGAAGAATCCAGTCCTGCCACATTCCTCCCTGACATGCTGATCTGATTAACCTGACTCTGCTCTGCCCTCCTCCCTCATTCCAGACTCATCCAGTGAATCTCCTCATTGTCTCCGGCCGGCTTCCCGCTAGCATCTAATTATAATTATTCTTACAGGCACATAGTTAGACGACCGTGTGTTTGTTTGTTTTGGAGGAAAAATGGCAAATAAATGCGAAAATCCGATGCTTTGGGAAAATAATAAGATGCATGTAAGAACCATTTGGAAATCGCTGTGCATATAAATCTGAATAGTTCAGAAAATATAAACCAACTCCACGTAAAGCCAAAGCTTAATTCTGTTACCTATCACATCATAAATGTTTATTCCTTCTAATAAAACCTCTGAAGTGTAGAGGAGGAGGATGGAAATGAAAGAAGCTGTGTCATATCTGCTCCGTCATTATGAAAGATATCTTTTGGGTTTGCAGCAACATCCCAGATGATCTCTGATGACAACTTGATCTTGTGGTTTTGTGAAGTGTGACAAAACACTGTCACACCTTCAACCGACTCCCTCTGAATTCCATCTTTAAACACAGCTGCTAGTTTCAATGTTTTCTTTTTCATATGCATCTTTGCCTTTTGCAACACAGGCTAATCTCCATTGTCTTTTAATGTCACAGTTGTGTGATGATAAAACAAATATCTATTTGCACAGGCCTGATAATGTTAGATTATAGGGGATCTGACCCTTTATTTTTTAATTAAAGTGCATGGTTTTGCTGTTAACCTCCAACTAACACAGTCCTATAAAACTTTTTGTAAAAATGCTTGCTGCTCAGTGGGTTAAAAGTTTCTTCAGTTGTTAATTTAACAGTTTGAAATACAACCTGCGTAAAACCTTTTATTTCCGGCTGAGAAAACGTCCAAAGGAGAGAGAGCTTTAAATCTCCTTTTGTTTCCTCCTCCCAGAAAACCCAGACAATCCCTCTGCAATTGGAAGAGGATGGTACGTCCCGCGGTGCCTTTGTTTCCTGTGCAAGGAAAACTTCAATCACTTTCAAGCTCCATCTTCATTGGTCTGTCCAGGGTTCTGTGATGTCCCTCTAGGTGTCCACCGATTGGTTCTTACTACCACTTGGAAGACTTGTCAGCCAATCGGCCTCTGCCTGGGTGAGTGGTGCTTCCTTTTCCCACCGGCTGCTGCAGTCAATCAGCTTATTCAGCAGCGTGAATGTGTGTGTGTGTGGCCACCCTTTCCCCCCCCCCCCCCTCTCCTCTTTCCTCTACAAAACCGCCAGCCCTCCTTTCCACTACCATCCCCCCTTTCCTCACATACTCATGCGCTGTCTTTCCCTCCCTCACATGCACACACTAGTGAATATACATTGAAACACTGCTGCCACATGAGGCCCAGCAGCAGCCCGCTGTGTGTGAGTCACTGGAGAAAGTTACACCAGCCCTGTGTGTGTTTGTGTTGTCCATTCAGCAGCAGCGTCTCCTCTGCAGCAGTTTCCTGGGACAGAGCACAGCGACAGAGGGGAGATCGACCTGCACTGCAGCTGAATCAGGGAATCTGAACAAGGTAATAAAGACCGGATCTCATGTACATGTTGTTCACAATGATATGTTTTTGTCACTCTCACACACACATAGCTGTGGTGGGAGCTTTGCTGTGGTTTTGATGGGGCTTGTTGGCAGCAGATGTCAAAACCTGAAGCGATGACAAAGTGGTTTTGAAAGGTTTTCTACGTCAAGTTCGTCTATCTCGTTTATAAAGAGGTTATAAATTGTGGCAGTTTGACACCTGGGTATTCCTAATTAACACCTCTTAAGAATGCTTTATATAAAGAGTTATATACTTTTTAAATAAAAAAATAAGCGTTAAAATGGGAAAACACAAGCAAACAGTCAGGAAATGTGTCGGACCAGCACTATTTAGATTAAAATAAGCGTCTGCATGGTCAAGTTTGTGTTTGATGCCAGATTTTTGGTTGTTGAAACTCTGTTATCCCAAAAGTCTGGGTCACCATATGCTGCTAAACCCTTAAACCATATGTGGGAGGGGAAAGATAAATCTGTGAGGCAGGACTGGATCAAGTACAATTCAGTCCATCATATCCTGCTGATCATTACAAAAAGGTGACTTTTGTATTTCTATGATATATATATAAATATTTGCAACTGACCCACAAATGGCCGAGCTGAGACGTCTGAAGGTCTCTGCAGGAATGCTTTAGACTGGATGTTTTATATTGTGTGTTGGGAGTTGCTTTCCTGTCCCTGATGTGTCTCCGCTCTCCAGAAGATAATGGGCATCTTGACATGACTAATTGTGACCTAGACCGTTATCTGCTCTCTGTTCACATGCACGTTAGACCAAGAATCTTCTCCGTCAACAGATCCATGTTGGAATAAACTCATTGTTTCAAGTGAGGACAATAAATTAAACCCACATCAGACATCTGTACAGATTCTTTACACCCAAAAACATTTTAAAAAGGTTTCAGAAATAGAAAAACACATTCTTATCCTCTCCTGTTTATCAGGTACAATCCACTATGATGAAAACATGACTGCCGTGCTGTTGTATTGGACAACTTTAGTTTCAGATAGGTACATCAAGCAAACTTGCATATTGGTTTAAATTTAAAGGAACAGAATCACAAATGGAACCTTACAATTATATTTTTCTCATTAAAGTTCAGGCCATTTAAGGCTGAGTATTGAATATAAGTTATTTTTGCTTAAGTTAAGTATTTTATTTGCGTGAAAATGTTGGATTGAAACACAGCGTGTCTGAAACGAAACTTCTCTCACACAGAGTAACACAGTTTTATGCGGTGGAGCATGGTCTCAGATCAGTCACAGGATCAAACTTTTAGTGCTGGACTATGATGCATAAGAAGAAGAAGAAGCTCTGAGTCATGATGCTGCTGTTAGAAGTGGTTACTCCACACACCGGGGCTATAATTTGATCACAGAGTCAGAAATAAAACTGTCATTAGAGTCAGGCCTCAGAATCCACACAAGGCTGTTCAGCTGAACCATGTAGAGGCTAATTTTCACAGCGGTGGCAGCATTAGTCGCTCAGTAAGCAGCTTGCCAGCCTCCTGGTGGGTCGCACATGTGGTGTTCCAACTCAGAGGATCCATGACAATGCCCCCCCCCCCCCCCCCCTCACTGCTTGTTTCTGTGCCATAAACAAAGTAAACAAAGCCAATTCATCTGTAGCTCTGCTGCTGTGGGCTGCTGACTCTGTTATTAAGGATCAATTAACATGGGAAACTTCAGCTGTAATCCTCAACACGCTTTTGGTTGTTTTTACCTTTCTCTGCCTCTCTGGACCTTTTCCTCACTTCTAAGTTATTAACCCTAAATCAAGTGAAGGAATGTTCCTGGAAATTCAGTGACTCTTCCTGTTGAAGACTCAGTCGGCACCAGATGTTAAATAATCCTGTCCTGAACTCCCCTTTTCACTTTTGCTAAAGGTTAGACAAGGGAAATGTAATTTGAAGGACAATAACACTCCTCCTGCCACTTGGTCCTTTCACACTGAATAGTGAGAAGGTTGCTAATGTAACACCGGATGTCTTCAGCACCACAGCAGTGATCTAACATGTATTAGGTGAACATTTGTTTCAGGGCCACACAGATGTAGCATAGACTTGTGAAATGTGCTGTGTTTGTCTCTGGTGCTGTTTGGACAACACAGCTGGGTGGATACAGGATTCAAGGTTCTAGTTTTTTCTGTTCTGAACCTGACAGTCAAATTCAATGTGAAAAGATTTTCCTTTCTCCTTCTATTCTCAGGAAAGAAAGTGGGTTTGTTCATAAGAACTCATATTTAATTTACTTAAAATCTTTTGTCTTCTTCTCCCTCTGTCCATTTTTCCCCTTCCTCTTCTCCTCCTCTTCCTTCTCCTCCTCCTATTAGTACAAAGATGATATTTATAACTGTAAAGAAGAAGTTGGTCCTGTTTTGGACGATGAGTCATTGTTTCTACATACTTGGATAAGATGAAAATATATGAACATGGTGTCTAAACGAAGTGTCTCTTTGACAGTGACGTCCATCATGGAGGTGCCCAGGAGGCGACTGCCTTCCTTCACGTTGACTCTCCCCAAACCAGCCTCATCTGCACTGGCTTCCTTTGGAGCTTTACAAAAAGTCACCAAGAAGGATTCAATGCCCCAGGAGCCAGATGAAGCCTCAGAGAAAACTGAATCTGGAGAAGAGACATTCATCCCAGAGGCTGAGGACTCGGATGCTTTTGTTGAAGATCCAGCTGAGACCTCGGGACCTGTAGATACAAGGTCAAGAATTTCCTCACAGGATAGCTTTACGGAGGAGAGGTTAGCACAGGATGCGGAAGAGGTCGAGAAGAAATCTGAAGAAGAGGAAGCAGCGGCTAAGGCGAGAGCAGCCCAGAGACAACTGATGTCCATCGAGGAGCTGGTCCAATCTGAGAGGAATTATCTTCGACTGCTGCAAGTCAGCACAGTGACCATCAGGAGCAACCTGCAGACACTACAGGTATTCATCAACTGTTGGTATTAATGTTGTTACATGATATAAAACAAAGAAAAAAGGACTGAAGTTTAACACACAAAACATGCTCACTCTAATTTAACAAAACTTTAAAATGTTTTTATTATAATGTCTTAGTTTTGATTGGTATGATCATAAACCCTTTTGTTTGTGCCCTTAAACAAAATCTAACCTCTACTTGTAGAATTGACTCTGCAGCATCCGAAGCCCCTTGCAGACGCTGCTTGATGCTTTATTATAACTAGCTTTTCATTATATCCGAGGTTACGCTTATCACTGTTAAATAATCATTTATTACTGTTGTGGTAATGAAATGAGGCCTCGTAAAACATAATCGAATCAGGGCTGACACACAAAGGGAACACGGGATGAGGAAAATGACAATGAAATGAAATTGGAAAGAGGGAAACTCATTGGGTTTCAAAACGGAGATATAACAATGTGGTGGAATATAATGAAAGAATGAAGACTGGGAGTGAAAAGAGGAAGAGAGAGGAAGAGGGCTGAGCAGAGAGATAGAACATATTTTGATGAATGAAGCCTTTGTGAGACAGAAAAGTGGCTGCTTTGTATTCTGTGGCAATGTGCAGATTGTTCCCTCTGTTCTTTCATTACAATTGAATGGAGCAAAACAAAATTCATTAGCATTAATTAGCACAAAAAAGGAGCAGACACACACACACACACACACACTTACAATGGATGCTTGCTTGATGTAATAAATCTGCATTTTAAGTAATTGGAACTATTATAATGCTGCACAACCTTCATAGTGTTAGATTTGTTGTTGTATTTCTGAATATTTTTTGTCTGAGATGTGCACAGTGCATTCCTGTAATACACTACATTAATTTGTGTGTCTTTCTGTTAACTGTAGCCTCCTCTAGCCAACCTGGACAGCATGTTTCTCTACATCGATGAGGTGATGGACGTGTCGAGTCGACTACTCAGCTTGTTGGACCAGAAGCAGGTTCAGCCGGGAGATCCTCAATTCCTGGAGACGCTCTGTAAGAGACACAACTCTACACGTACAGCCATGGAAATGTCTCCATTGAATATAAACCTCCGTTTCTATTGTATGATTGTAAACACATTTTCCGTTCTGACAGGTGCTTCGTTCCTCAGCCTGTCTTCAGACATCGAAGCAGCCTATAGGGAATACTTGGCCAACTACAACAATGTCACCATGTTGGAAAACAGCTACAAACAGAAGGAGGACGTCTGGAATGAGATTGTCGATGTCATCAAGGCCTCAGCGTAGGTTCATCACATTTTCTTTTCCTTCACACCGGACTGAGCTCGGTAGAAACTGCTGAAAAACAGAGGAATAGTTGTTACTTCCTGTCCTGAAGTTGTCTGATTGCTGATTGTTGACGCTCATGTCTCTAGGCCTGAGGTGAATGCTACTTCTCTGAGTTTCTTCCTGGTGATGCCGGTGCAGCGGATCGCCCGCTACCCGCTCCTCCTGCAGACCATTAAGAAACACACCGACCCGGCTCACCCTGCGTACGCAGTCCTGGAGCACACGGCTCACACCTCCATCGCCATCAACTGTCGAATCAACGAGTACAAACGCTTCAGGGAAGTCGGTAAGTCAGGGTTCTGCCAAAACTGTCCACTGCTAATACATCAACAGATGAAAATGAGTGGATAAGTTGTTGTTTTTGTTCGGTTTGGCTGTAAAAGTTGCCAATCTGTGTTTTGTTTTTTTGTATTTTGAAGCTGACAAATACAAGAAAACCGAAACCTTAACCATCAAAGACAAGATCAACCGTCTCAACTCCCACAGCATCGCCAAGAAGACGGCGAGGCTCAGCCAGCAAATCAAACACGAGGCTGGAATAGTTCCTAAGGTTGGATATGAAGTTTATCGCACTATTTTAAATATCACACTTAAATGCTCTTGAACGACACCAGGAGGCTGCTCTGGAACTGACCCTGACTTGTCACCGTCAGAGAGAGATGAGCAACACTATAAGTAATGTTTACAGAATCCATGAGAGCCTTTAATAACCGTCCAGTACACACTGTCACTGCAGCATTTAATAATTGACCAGTGGACTGATTCATCCACAGAAGAAAACAACCAATAAGGTCTATTATGAAACCTGCTGTTTACAGTGGTGGCTCTAGACTCTGCTAGAACAAGGTCATACCTGTTCATCCAATAAGGTCAATGACCTAATAATTTACATCCCTGACCATCCTCACATATGGGAGTGATTCAGGTGTCTAGATTTTGTTGAGATATTAAATTCATGCAACTTCTTTTTCCTGACATGACATTTTGTATTACATGTATCATTATATACATGTTATCATAACATCACGTTAAATCCTTATTCTTTGTGTTGCAGCTGGTTGATGAGGAGTTTAACGTCCTGGAAGGTTTCTTCCACGTCCTGGGCCACGGGATCCTGCAGCTGCTGGAGAATGTGGAGACGTATCTGCACCATCTACAAGTAAGCTGCAAATGTCCAAGGTTATAATAACACACAGCTCCTTTATCTTATTTAACATTCTGCTGTTGATATGTAAATCTGAAAACTATTTAGATTAAAGGATATTTGAGGAAGAACATAACTTGAATAATCTTTTATCCGTGAGGAATTATTTGCCTAGAAAAGACACTAAAACCCAGATTTCCAGTAGGATCCTGTCAGTTCCCAGTTAATTATATTTTTTTAACTTTTACATTCACACTACAGACGATCTGAATTAAAGTGTTGCTCCCGCTCACATCTCACTTGAGGGTTCGTTTCTATTCCTGGAAGTGACCCACATGTGACAGGAGAATCCAGTCGTAGAGACGTTTATTGTTTTGTCGGCTTCCAGGCTAACGTCCTTTTGGTGATGTAATTCCTAAAATTGGTTTAATTGTTGAAATTACAGAATTCATTATTTGCAAGATTTTTTTGCATTCAAGAAAATCTGTATCGAATCATCTTCTCGAAACAATTAATTCTACTAGTTCATACTTTGATACATGCATTTCTCACTATTGTTCCACTACCGCATTCTTACTGTTAGTACAAAAAAACAACAGATGACTGAAGACAATTGAATGCAGACATCTTATTTATTCCTTCCCATTCAAACATCCTCCCAGTGACTGTATGTCATGATTCCCTGGTCACTTGTGACTAATGGAGAACTGGAACATGTCGGACAGTGTGGTCGTGAGTCACACTGTGTAAATTCAAACCCTCCCTGAGGTCAAACACACAACTTTACTGTGTACCTTTCTAAAATGATCCTGTGGAAACTTGTTTTCCTACGAAGAGAAGTAATTTTCTCAAGACCCGGGAACTTATCCTCTTTCCTGTGTATTCACAAAGCAACACCTCTTAACAACGTCTAATTTCCACATGGCAACCTTAAACTAGAATAAGGAAACACTTGTCATTTATTCAGAGAAGTCAAACACCTGACCAGTGATTGACATCTTGTGTGTGTGCAGGGTTTCCTGGCCTGTAAAACGGAGGAGTTTGACTTCGACATGGACGGAGAGAAGCTGCTGATCTGCTACAAAGAGATCACCACAGCGCTCAGACAGTGGATCCTTCCTACGTTTGTGAGTCAAGTCTTATCCAGATATCAGTGGAGACAGAAGTCAAAGGATTTAAGTTAAAGCAGCCATACATTGTTAAAACAAATTAATAAAGCCTTTAATCAATAAACCTATATGACTTTAAGTCCCACATTTCTGTTAAATCTATGAAGTCACCATTTAATTTTAATAGTTTGTCTTCCCATCTGTTTGTCTGATTTTATGTTGTACTGGTGAGTTGAAGGTAATTTTCCACCTTTGTGAACAAAACAGAATTTAATTTCTTTTATTTTCATGCTACGTTTCCTCCAGTGTTTTCTTTTGATTTCCCTGAGACCCTGAGATTTAAGTCTTATACGTGTTGGCAGCATCAGGATTTTCCTCATCTTCTAAAAATGACTGTAGTCTCTCCATCCCTCCCTCCCTCCCTTGTTTCCAGGAGAAGAGGATGAGGACGTTGATTCACAAACCGCTGTGTGCGCTCCGTGACCTCCTGGTGGGCCCGAGGAACCTGATCAAGAAGAGGCTGGACAAGCTGCTCGACTACGAACTGATCGAAGCCAAATCGAATCTGACCTACGAGGAGCAGGCGGTGGCCAACACCTACAGGTACAAAGAGAGAGAGAGAGATCGTTTCAGCCTGTGGTTGGAAAACCTGACTCATAATTAAACAGGGTTACAGGTCAGTCCATAGAGTGAAGGCGTGTCAAAGCCAATAATACGCCATAGTAGCAGGGTCCATTTCAGTTGTAGTAAACAATCTAATGCATTTGAATAGATGATACATTATTTTAATGAAGTTATAAATAGGTAAAACCAGCCACAAAATAATGATAAATTGTCTGATAGTAGCTTTTACATTTATTATAGCAATTGTATGAACATAGAGTTGTCGTCTGAACCCAGAACGTTCTACATCTACACCTCGTTCAATATAAAACAATTTAAAAACATGAGCAGGCACCAGAGTACAAGTCACACTCTTCCATAAAGTCCAGTCAATTATGGTGTAAAACCATAAACACTATTTTTACTGCTTCGTCCTATGAATCATCACAGTCCACACAAGTGCACCCTCTGGAAATAAGTTTGTAGAGCACATTTAATGAAAGGGTTGAACATTATTCTGTCCAGTCTTTTTCCCTTGTGTTAAATTTTATGGAAATTTCAAAACTTCACATGTGAATCTCTTCTCTTTCCTCCTCTTCTTCTAGGACAATCAACACTTTGCTCCTCAACGAGCTTCCTCAGTTTAACGCTGTAGCTCTTCAGATGATCTGGAGCATGTTGGGGACGTACAGCTGTCTCCACAAAGACCTCGCCTCAGACATGGAGCAACTTTTCCAGAGCTTTACACAACAGGTAAATAATCCTGTAATCACGTATGTAATCCACTGAGCCCCTGCTGGAAAGTATAAGAATCGATTTATACTATAATGTTCACGCTCATTTTGTTTCTTTCTCTCTGTTCCGTCTCTGTTCTTCCCTCAGCTGCCGCACAGCTCATTCAGCCCTGGTGCATTCTGGGAGTGGGCAGACACCGCGGTGTTGGAAGGGGCGAGGAGGCTTGAGACTCTGTGTCGAAGTGTCGAGGAAACACTCAACGCGCCTTTCGTCCAGGTTGGACTTGAAATAATGCCTTTGTGCTTTTGTTTTGAATTAGAAGAAGTGTGTCAGATCTTTATGAGACTAATTACACTGATGTCATGATTCTCGGGGTAACTTGTGACTAATGGAGAACTGGAACATCTTGAACATGTCGGACAGTGTGGTCCAGGTTGGACTTGAAATAATGCCTTTGTGCTTTTGTTTTGAATTAGAAGAAGTGTGTCAGATCTTTATGAGACTAATTACACTGATGTCATGATTCTAAGGGGTAACTTGTGACTAATGGAGAACTGGAACATCTTGAACATGTCGGACAGTGTGGTCCAGGTTGGACTTGAAATAATGCCTTTGTGCTTTTGTTTTGAATTAGAAGAAGTGTGTCAGATCTTTATGAGACTAATTACACTGATGGGTCACCACAGTTTGTCTACGTTAAAGCGAAACTACGCTTCCTGCTCAGCAACGTGTCAGATGTCCCAGAGCGGAGCTACATTCCTCAAACCTGCCAGACAGAATGTATAAATACCTGACTATAAGAGCAGGTTACTGCCGTGTCGGGATTCCTTTGTAGTCACAGTTGACACAGATTGTGATTCACGTAAGCAGACGCACGTCATGCACGTGACATCATGAATCAGTCACCACAGACAACAGGCTGGAGAATGCTGCTCGTCTGGTTCTGCAACTGTTCTTAATCACTTAAAAGTTCGATCCTATTCAGTGACTGGAAACGTTTAATCTATTTATAACCTGTCACTCAGAGCAAGATGGTTTCAAAAGACTGAACTCTGATTCGCCATCAACACACAACTGTTCATAAAGATGGACAACACAACATATCACAAACAGTAAAGTGTCTCTGCTGCCCCTTGGTGGCTGTTTGCAGTATTTGTCACAAACCCCACACATCCAACATGTTTGCAGATGGAATGTTGAACAAACGACAAAAATAAAAATACAGGTTAATTCAATTTTCTTAAATATTGTTTCTGTCATTATAGGTTGTTCTTAGCACAATAACCCATTTTCTTAATAGAAATGAACTCCATATCAAACTTATATTTAAATCTATCACTTATAAATAATTTAACGTTTAAGTTTGATGTTGATAAGTTGGTGTAACCTGCACACAGCTGTCATGTTGGCGATGCCACCTTTATTACCTCCATTACTACACTGACAGTCCTCTCTCCTGCTCAGGCCCCTCTCGTCCTTCCTCTCTTTGTCTGATCTAATTAACAATTTTCCCCTCATAACATTTCCCTCTGCATTCCTCCTCTGCCTCGCCAGCCTCTGAGCCCGTCCTCCCAGCGGCGCCTGAAGCAGCTGACGGATAAACACGGCTCTGGAAAGATCTACCAGGTGGGGGGAGTTGTTGTGGGAAGCCGCGACCTGGACCTGAACCTGGCCAAAGGGGAACTGGTGGCCATCATCAGCGAGATGGACACACGCGGAGACAAACGCCGATGGCTGGTGGACACAGGAGGTACGAAGCAGAACAACATGCAGAGAACATGAGCCGTCATGAAAGACAAGAAACTCACTTTCATGTCTGAAAACTACTCAAGTGCTTTTTAAATGTAGCTCGTGGCTTCCATCTTGTGGTGGACATTTGATATTACAAGCTTTTAACCACTGAAAAACACAACGGCAGTATTTTAATTTAGGATTAGTCTTAGATTGAAGTTTAATTAGCTTGAAAAACAGTTAAACTTTATATTGTCTGTAAAAATATACCTTTATTTCATCTTTTAATTTATTGGACTTAACAGTTAGAGTTGTTAAATCTAAGTTAATCAAATCCTGTTTTTGATGTTGGTTTATTTTGGTGTTAAAAGTGATGCAAAGTAGACTCGAAAAATATGATGTTAATAGAATGTGTAAATGTGCATTAAAAGCAAAGTGCATATCAAAGTTCATCTGTGACTGATCCTCGCAGGCAGAAGAGGCTACGCTCCTTCCTCGAAGCTAATTCGCTATCACCAGCCATCAGAGGACCCGCCCCCCTCGCCACACCTGACCTTGCCCGATGGCGCGACGGGAATCAGAAGACACTCCTACACCCCCGAGAGCCGGCCGCTGACAGTCATGAGCCAGCCTAGCTTCCAGGTGATTAATTAATTAATTGATTGATTGATTGACTGACTCAGCGCGATGGAAACGTCACATTAACCTCTCAGGGTTCTTCATCATTGAAGATGATCTGATTAGAGGTCGAAGCTTGATTCTACATAAATCTGCATATTAACGCCACGGAAACATGATCTATTAAATCTACCAGCTCCTTTTTATACATTTTATTGACATAGAATCTGAAATACGTTGACAGATATGTTAAAGACATCAGTCAGATTATTTTAGGCCTCATTGGTTTAGTTATAGATCATCGAGCAGCTCATGTGCTCCTGGTCTGTAGAGAAGTGTTACTCGTAAATTCAGGAACATGAAAATCTTACTGCAAATGACGTGAACGTCCGTTTGATGATCTTTGAAATGTTCTTATCTTACTGCAAACTGGTGGAGTGTGTGTGAGTGGATTTCTTTAATCAAAAGTAACATATTCTGTGTGTGATTGAAGAGTCGAGTGATCAATGTTGCAGCGTCCTGAAGCCCAAGCATCAATCTGTCAGTTGTGAAACCGTGTGTGTGCGTCTGAGTGTAAAGGAAAGACGGGCAATCCTTGCCTATCCAACCATATACAAGTGCATTCATGTGTGTGTCCTTATCTGTAAGATGGTTTCATGGAGTGTGTGTGTGTGTGTGTGTGTTATTAATGGATAGGTCCATAATTAGCAGTTTAACCTTGTAAGTGGGTTACTGTGTGAAGGGTTGAGAGCTAATTTATGCGAGGCATTGCTGCAAGCTGAGATAGATGGTGTGTGTGTGGAGGTGTGCGTGTGTGGAGCTGTGTATGTGTGTGTGTGTGCGCCATTGATTTACATTGGCAACACTCATGTGTGTGAGAGAGGGAGGTGTCACAGCTTGTAAATTTGGGATAGTTTATGTGGATGTGTACATGAGAGAGAAGGAGATTCACGTGAGTGGATGAAAAGTGGAATTGCTTTTGGTATTACGAGTGTGTGAGTGTGTGAGTGTCTGTGTGTGAGTGTGTGTCTGTGTGCGTGTTTTAAAGACATGTCTGCACACTGGCTGTTAAAGTGAATGATGGCTCCAGTGACCTTATAGAAGCGGTGTTTCACAGCCTGTCCTCCCCATGTCGGTGCCTCCTGACCCTGAGTCTGCTCACAGACACACACACACACACACACACACACACACACACACACACACACACCACCATGTTCAAACTGGAGCAGGTGAATCTCAAAAAAACACATTTTCTACACATTTATGTTCCTCCCTCAACATTGAAGCATCTGTTTGCACCTGAAGAAGAAAATTATATTTCAGTCCAAGTGATTTATGTGCATCAGCGTTTTAAGACATGAAGGTGGAGCCGCGACGCTAAGGTGCCAAATTTGTCTCGACTGCAATATTTTCCTCTGATTTGTGAGAGATGCATTTGAGCCAAAGTGTGAATGTGATTCTCAGTCTATACGTCTTAAACCTTGAGAGACACGAGTGGAGTCTGGAGAGACACCCCCACCTCCCACGCAGTGAGAGCTGGGATAGACTTAAGAACTTAAAATAAGCACTTTTCAAACAAACAAACAAAATACGTACTATATTTCAAATAATATATATTAAAGGTCCTGTTAATGCATAATAACACATAAGGCAATTACAAATAAAAGTTAATAGAATAAAATCAGATAATTAAATTAAACTCCATAAAATATACTTGAAGTAATGTTTTATAATAGCGACGGTACCATTTTTATTCACACTTGAGAAGATTGCGGCACAGTAGTAAAGTGGTTAACCTGCCCCCCCCTCAGAGGATGAGCAGTGGATGGATGGAGCTTGATTCCTTCAGGCAGACAATGGTTCAACCTCTGTTTGAGGTAGTGGAACGTACTGGGCAAACTGGCTGTGTAATCCCAGATGTTCACTGTTGTCTGGCTTCTCTACGTTTTCTCAGTTAATTGTTTCTGTGTGATTTGTGACCTCAGCATGTTTTCATGAATATATATAATAACTGAAAGGTGCTGATTAGCTTCTCCACACTTTCTAAGTGAAACTTGGCTCCATGTAAATCTGCAGCCGATGGTCACTTCTCTCTTTTCGTACTCTCTCTCCTCCCCGTCTCTTCGTGACACGACGCTAATTAGATGCTAATGAGTGAAGATCGTCAGGGCAGAGTGAAAGTTGGAGCTGAGGCATTTTGTTAATGACACGGAGCAGCCGGATAAACTCAGCTATTAGCGCTGCTGGGGCCCCGTCATACCAGCACAGGCCTCGTTAGGAAGCCCTCTGTGTGTGTGTGTGTGTGTGTGTCTGTGTGTGTATCCTTGTGTGTGTGCTGTGATGAGATGGGATGTGTCGAGACATAACGAGTGGGGTTAACCTTTCCACAGAGCGTAACAATGATTTGTGGTTGTGTTAGTGTGTCTGTGTGTGTTTGCTCATTTCTTCGAGCCGTGTTGTGAATTCTGACACTTCATATTTCCTTGTTGCCACAGCAACTGGGCAGAATGATGTCATAGGATCGTATAGGTTCTTCTGATGTCATCGGGAATCTGAATATGTCTGAACGTGAAAATGTTTAAACTAAAGTTCAAACAGCTCCGACTGCTCAAAAGTTAAATTACTGAGTAAGTTTGAAGAAGTAGACAAAGTGAGTCTTTACATTTCAATGTGTGTCTTTGAATCACAGCTGGATCTGTCCCCTGATTCCAGCTCTCAGATCTCTGTCTTCTGTCTCGTCTCTTCCAGGTGATGGCAGCCTACGACTTCACGGCCAGAGGAAGCCATGAAGTCTCCCTCCGGGCCGGCGAGTCGGTCCGCGTCCTGGAGGCCCACGACAAGCGAGGGCACCCGGAGTGGAGCCTGGTCGAGGGGCGGGGGGGTCAGAGGGGCTACGTGCCCTCCAACTACCTCACCATCACGCCACTGGGGACGGGACCACCCGGGGGTTTCCACTGATGGGAAGGAGGACGGGAGGACTTGCACCTGAGGAATCACAGCAGCACGTACAGCTTCAGTGTGAAGAGGTTCTCACTGCTGCTCTCTACAGACGGCTTCCAGCTGTGGTTTTAATATTTAGCTGCAACTTTAAGCTCATAAACTAAGCAAGTATCTGCATCATGATAATCAGTGATTTAGAATTTCTTGAAAAAGGCCAAAATACAAAGGAAAGCAAAGGAAGCTACGATTGTTTTTTCATTTTCCCCGAGGGATTATTCAGCCTATTTAACCAAAAGCTTATTTTTTTAAAGCCGACACTGAAGTGAAGAAACCAGAAGACTTGGAACATTTAAAAACAATCTCTCTGCGGTGCCATCGGTGCTGAAGCTAAACTTTCAAAATGACTCGACGGTGCAAAAACATCTCATAAAAACATTAATACCTTTGCACTCGGGTTCGAACAGTAAAACCTGGAGAAGAATCTGGAAGAGTTCACGTGGGAGGAAAAGCCTTTGTCCCACAGAAAGTGTGAATATCAGCCAAGTGATTGATGAATGTGACACACTGGGGGAAAGATGAAGGAAGCAGCAGCAGCAGCTCCGGCGCTGGGAGTTGTACAGCACGGCGTCTTGCTCGTGGACACCTGGGCAGGTAGCGACATCTGTTCGCGGGGACGGATTTTAATCCTGCATCTTCAGGATGCTCATTTTGGAGGATGTTTAAAAAGCATCGGATGATAGTAGCGTTTCGGTCTGAGCTCTACATGAAGAGAAGACGTTTGGACACGAAGACCCTGAACCCACAAAAGACTCCATATGTGTGTTGTGTTGGCAAACTAACTGCAACGCTTACACACCCTGAGCATGTGTGTGTGCTTCTGTTTGACATGAAGCTAGGCTGACAGTGTGTGTGTGTGTGTCTGTGTGTTTGCGTGTGTTTGTGCGCGAGAAGTCACCTCCTCCTCACCTGGAGGCAGGATCATCCCTGTATCGAGACTGACAGGTACACGACGCCCTCATCATCTCAGACTGTGTAATGGGATGTAAAGAATAGAATGTCTCCAGGCCTGAAAATAGACAGAGAGAGAGAGGAGGAAGAGGAGATGTGAGGCGAGGAAGGAGAACAAGTGCAAGTGCTGCAGTAAAATGGAAGAAAGACGTGTGGAGGAGATGGAGTCGCTCTGTTAGTCTGAAGGTTTCCTCTCCAGCCTCCTTCGTTTTCGCTCTCTGCTCAGAACCCTGATGTTAATCCACTCTTCTTCTCACTCCAGCCTGTGAAGGTGAAGTGTCTCTGTTCCCTCGTTACTCTGAGATCTACACTCGTCCATCTCGCCTGAACACAAGATTATAAATCCTGGATACAAAAGAGCATCAACAGGATGGATCTGATCTGAGATCTGAGCTCTGTGTTCAGAGACACCTGATGATGCAGCTGGCGTCTCGATGGCGTCTCCTCGAGTCGACTGGACGGTGAAAACGTTCCGGGAGAAATCTGGTCGTGTTTTGTCGGATTAGTGAAAACGTTCCACTTCATTATGTCTCAGAGCTTCGAACGTTCAGTGGAGCACGGGAGGTTTACAGAGCTGCGTGAAAAGAGACAAGTACCTGCTCGTCTCCTCTTTTTTTATTAGCTTTTATTCAGAACAATTGCTTAAATCACTACATGTAACTGGGACGGGCAATTAAACAAAATCAGTATTTATCGTCTGTCTTTCCACCTTAAAGACATAATAATGACACATTTATAGAGATAATTATAGGAACATTTGTATCCTGAGCCTGGAGTTCATCTCACCTCGATGAAGCTTTGAAGAAACTTCTCTCACTTTCTAGTATTTGATTCTAGTTTAAACGCTCTCGTGAATCTTCTCTCTGGCAGCATGGGCCTTGTTTCCAGTTTTCTAAGTGATTATCACAGCTTGAATTTTAACATCCAGAAAATTATGACTTCTTTTGAACGAAGTAATAATAAACGCAATGAGTCTTTTAGAAACTCAAATAATTCAATAATAATAATATGACATCCCTGTTGGTACGTGAGCGTGTTTTGTATGATATTTAGTTGGCTCCTGTTTCCTGAATAGTGCAGGAGGAGGTGGAGGAGGGAGGAGGCTGAGATCAGGAGCTGCTCAGCTGGAGCTTAGCTTCACCCATCAGCCTGAATGTCAGGACTGAGCAGAGCAGCAGGGGGGAGGGAGGGGGCGGGGGGGGGGGGCGTAGTGATGATACTTAAATACCAAATGTCCTCAAGGTTTGTGAGAAGAAAGAATGTGAAGGAAAAACCCTCCAACCTGAGAACATTTACCTTTTCAAAGGCCACGTTCGTCTGAGAGGAAGAAATTCAGCTTTTGAATGTTATTAATCAAACATTGATTTAATTTTACTTCAGTGGTATTCACTGTATTTGTTTTTAATTCCATCTGGTGGCAAACAAAGTCTATGAAACTGCTGCTGAGTATTTTCTGTTTCTCTTTAAAAGCCTGACCAACAATGTAGATGGTCTATGAAGTGTTATACATTTAACCATTAAAACCAGTTACAAGTTTTAATGGGACTGGTCTGCTGGTATATTACAGAAAGTGGATTTAACAGGGTTTCTTAATTAAAGATGTTATTTGATCAGAAACTGGATAAAACTTCAGACGTGTTTCGTGGTCGGGGCAGAAACATTGAACTTACATGAAGTGACGTCACACACTCACACACACACAAACACACACACACACACACACACACACACACACACTGATTGTGCCCTGCAAAACTTTGGTTTTTACTTATTCACCATGCCACCAGAGGGAGTGTGAGACTTTGTATTTCGCCATACAACTGGAAAGAGAGAGAGTGTGTGTGTCTGTGTGTGTGTGTGTGTGTGTGTTTGTGTGTGTTACCTCCATCTTCACTTTACCTTCTGTCAGTATTCGTTGTTTGCCTGAGCTCACAGTCGTCTCCTGTACGTTCTGTTCATGTTTAGTTTATGATTATTTTGTTTAAGCTACTGTACAGACTTGTTTCTTTGTAAATGTGTGTTTTGTTAAGGTTTTAAATTATTTTATACGCCACAGGGCAACAAGAGATGAAGTCTTTGAGGTATCGCCAAAGTTATGATGTTTAACTCAATCAAACAAACACACTAACACACACACACACACACACACTTATACACCAGATGAGCGTCAGTCAGCTGTGAATTGACTTTGGCTTTAATAAAACTAAAGAAACCTGCTCGGTGTCCTCGAGTCATTTATTTATTAAAACTAGAAAGATCATAAATATCAATGTCATCTTCTTTCATAATCAATCCCTGGAAGCTGTTTGTATAGAACTCAGCTGGTTTGAAATCTATCTGCATGTTTCTAGCTCTACATTCTGTGTTTGTTATAAATAAACATATCTTAATCTTAATTCTCTTAAGGACAAACTGGCATCTTGGTGGTTGCCAGTTTGAATCCCAGACTAAGAGAAGTTGACGACCACATCCTCACGCTCCTACAGTTACCAGGGTTGGTGCCCATGAGCAAGGCACCGGGTGTCAGCAGAGCTTCTCCCTGTGGAAACTAGTTGTGTCAGATTCTTAGAGACTGAACTGATTTCCCTGCAGGCCTCGGCCTCGGCGCGGTGAACAGCCCTGTTTTCCTAACTGGTCGGGTTCTGTGCTCAGCAGCTGTCACTACATCACTGGCACTTCATCTGAAACCGCCTGTTTACTCGTGTTCCTGCTCCTCGTCCTGCTTATTGGTTCTAAGCGTCTTGACCCCGGGATCGACTGAGCGATCGAACTCTATTCTTAAATCCCTGTTTTCTCTGAGTCCCCTTCGTTGTTTAGTTTTATTTTCTTCCCAGAGCGTCAGTTGTGAGTTTTTTTTTACCTCATACAGGTTCCACTTTCATCTTCAGTGCAGCCAAGTGCAAAACAAACGCACAATAGAAAGCTTAGCAGAGGAATACACACACACAGACACACACACACATTTGTATGCTGTGTTGTGTTGAGCAGTGCTTCTCTTTTGGGCGAGTTCAGCTTCAGTTCTCTTCACCTGCTGTGAATGTAAAACAGCTCAGAGTCAAATATTTCCCAGAGAAATAAAAAAGGAGAGAGATGCTGTGACATAATTTTTTGATTCCACATCTACTCTGGATTTAATATGAATGTCTGTCTTAAATGTTCTTAAATGTGTTTTTCTCTCTGTGTTTCTACACGTTTAGTTTTTTCAGCTGACATCAAACAGCAGACAACAAACATCCAGCCACAGGTGCTCCGATGGTTATTTATGTTATTAGCTCCATCTTAGTTCATTTCTAAACACACTTTATTCTTGTTGTTGATAACAGAGACGAGTGAAAAAATGCTAATCACTAAATGGAGAAAGTGAAATAGAATTCACGCTTAAAGACAGAAAAAGTAGTATTCAGAGTATTAATGAAATGAAGACTAACGAAAAGGGAGAGAATCACTGAATCACACACAGAAGGTTTAGATGAAACTCTGGACATGAAAGTAAATTTGATTTTTACATTTCTGTTTTAGTACAAACGAGACGCTGTGTTTTAATAAGTGTGCTCTGGTAATTTTGTTTTACTTCAGAATTAGCCACTTTGCTCTGATCCCAGTCTTTATGCTTCTCTGTACCGGCCCAAAACTGTTAAGCATTAAATTTGTATAAATATACGACAGAATGTTCTTTTGAAAATTAATGCAGCAGAATTTGTGATATCCTTCATATTTATTCCACATATTATTCTTTCATGCTGCCCACATTACCCACAGTGCAGCAGTACACCCTTGCAAACATGATGGAAGCACAAACCTCCTTCATCATCCATGACTTTAAAACCTGCCTCATGAACTTATGATCACGTCTTTCTTCTCTCTCACATTTTTCTTTGAATCAGAATCAGAATTCTTTTTATTGCCATGTATATTTGCACATACAGGAAATTGCCTTTGCTGCATTTCCCCAAGAATCCAGTGTTTCAGATTCAGATCTTTAAGCTGGAACTGGATGTGAAAGAGTCTGACATGTTTCCATCGTGGTGCAGGACAGATGAATGTCTCCTACATGCTTGGACAGGGACGTGTGAGGGGACGGGTCTGTAGTCAACCTTTAACACATTTAACAGACATGCTTCAGTCTGTGATTTACTGTGTCTTCTTAAGTTGGTAAGAATGTTCTGTGTCGTGTGTTTACAACTACACAGGTACCACTTATGTTTCAGGTATTTTCAGGGGTTGAACTATTGTACTTTTGCAGCTGGTGTTTTATTTATGACACATGAATACATGATAAACTGCTCAGGTTGGTTACACGTCAATCAGAAATCAGATTCCTTGTTCCTGTGCAGATGCTGCTGAGATGTTGAATTTACTCAATTCAAATAAATCCCACTAATCAATATTCATATTAAGAAACAATTCAATTTTCATTAATTTCCTCTGTGGTCTTTTAATGGCTCTACCCTGTGTGTGTGTGTGGAGAGTGCAGATCTGCACAGTAACACAAATCTGTAGCCTCACATCTTCTGAGTGGATCTTGTCTGTTGTGTTTAAGACTGGAGCTGCATGTGGAATCTGAGCCTGTGTGTGTCTGTATATGTGTGTGTGTGTGTGTGTGTGTGTGTGTGTGTGTGTGTGTGTGTGTGTGTGTGTGTGTGTGTGTGTGTGTGTGTGTGTGTGTGTGTGTGTGTGTGTGTGTGTGTGTGTGTGTGTGTGTGTGTGTGTGTGTGTGTGTGTGTGTGTGTGTGTGTGTGTGTGTGTGTGTGTGCGTGCACCGAGCCTCTACACAGGGAACATTAGCCGGCACCAGTGGGCACTGGAGTGTGATGTGGAGCTGGTTCGGGGGCTTTTAGAGCAGCACTTAGTGAACAAATGCTGCCTTTGTGTTTGTGTGGAGGAACATGGGGGGGGGGGGATCTGCAGACACTCGGATGTTCCGTGTGTTGGTGTAAAAGTAAACATGCACACGTATGAATATCTTATGGCTATTCATGGATATTTGTAGATAGCCAACATTTCCTGTGCAGTTTTCTGTCTTTACTCCACATGTGTGTCCATTCAAGCTTGTGTGTAGTGGCATGAACATGTGTGTGTGTGTTGGTGTGTTTGTGTGTGTGTTGGTGCTCATTAATGCTTACGTCAGCAAAACCTTTTCACTGTCAGGAGCAGTTGGATGCAGAGACCCTCCTCCAGGCGCCCGGCAGCCTCTGAATGACTGCGTGAGAGCGAGTGTGTGTTGAGAAATTAGTCTTGGAATCAGTGTGTGTGAGTTTGGGCCCTCGAGAGTGTGCATGTGGGAGGATGGATGTGCCCTGTGTGTGTGTGTGTGTGTGTGTGTGTGTGTGTGTGTGGCTGAGCCTCAGCAGCACAACACTGAACAGATCTCAAGCTATAAATATCTTGTCCTCTAGCTGAAGCTGAGCTATAAATAGGTGCACGATTCCCAAAGCCCCCTAGGGACACATAGAAGAACTGCAGCCAAGCTATGGATGTAATAACATCAGAATCAGATCAACACAAAGTAACACAACACACATCACAAAGTCAGGTTGTTTGGAGCTTTGGATGAATTCATGTTTTGTCGATTAGTATCTATTAATGAGGCGTTACTGAACCATGAAGCATTCAAGACGTCACAGTGAGACTGGAAAATTATTTGGTTTTTAAAATGCACCAGAATATGATTTAATATCTGAGTGATCACAGTCATTTCTGCAGAAACCGATCGATAACAAAGCAAACACAATAACTGGTGAGTGACCTGATGAAGAGATGAGTTCATTTCGGTGCAGGTCAGAGTGGAAACACAATCGTGTCTATTTTAGTTCATTCTCAACTCTCTCTCTCTCTTTTGTCAGTGTGGCATTATTGTGTTTTTTTTTTTTTATTGTTGACAGTGTGTCTGACACAAATAAAACAAACATCACCGTCTCAGTATTTGTGTGTGTTAACGGACCATCAGTCATAATCTTAAAGCCACCAGTATGTTGTGTCTTCATCTTTGTTGAGCAGCTGTGTATATATGTGTGTGTGTGTGTGTGTGTGTGTGTGTGTGTGTGTGTGTGTGTGTGTGTGTGTGTGTGTGTGTGTGTGTGTGTGTGTGTGTGTGTGTGTGTGTGTGTGTGTGTGTGTGTGTGTGTGTGTGTTTCTGCTTAGAGCAACAACGGTCAACCAAACTGTTCATGTTGCTAATAGCAGCCTCGGGCGGGGGGGGCGAGGGGGGGCAAGCCATCTGTGCCTCTCCATGCAAGACGTAACTGTGTGTGTGTGTGTGTGTGTGTGTGTGTGTGTGTCCCTCCTTCATTTACATCTGATCCGGAGTATCATGATTTATAGTAGAAGAAGTGGAAAGCAGGAGAGAAAACACACACTCACGTTCTACGACTGTGTCACAACATCCTCACACACTTGTTGGATTCAGGTGTGAGGCAGCGTCTGCATGTGGGGCGGGGGGAGGGGGGGGGGGGTAGAGTCCGGGCGTCACAACATCACAGCGTCGTTTGATATTTAAGATTCTTAAGTTCAGGTTAGAATTATATCTGTGTCAAAGGGCGGGGGGGAGATCTATTTGTGGTGGTTAAGGTGAGGGTTGGGGGGGGGGGGTATTGTGTGGTAGAGTGTCCTCACAACTATAGAAACATGTTATTGTGTGTTTTATAAGCTGAGTATTATAGTGTTTGTTTACCAGTTTATCTTTTAGACGTTTCAACGCTGGCGTCTATTTAATCTCTCAAACGAGACGTCTCGTGATACAGAAGGTTTTCACTGAGAGGCACTGCTATAATGTGTGTGACAGTTTGTGTTACACTGTGTGTTGCAGTGTGTGTTACAGTGTAAATAGTCAATGGTCTGTATTTACAAAGCACTTATCTAGTCCGTGGAATGAAGGAGCCGGGAATCAAACCACCGACCTTCCTGTTAGTACTCGACCTGCTTCATCCCCTCTTTAGTGTGAGTGTTCTAATAGTTGTTACATCGTTAGTTTATAGTTTGTGTTACTGTGTGAGCTTTATAGTGTGTGTAGGTGTTTGTGTGTTGGTGTGTGTGTGTTGCCATTGGAGTGAGGACATTGTCATTCAAATGTCTGTCATTGTCAGAATACGTTTTATGCAGTATAGTGTGTGAGTTTTATTGTGTGTCTGCGTCTCTCTCTCAGTCTCTCTCTGTGTGTTCGTGTGTTTGTGTGTGTCTCAGCTCCCCATCTGTCCGGGGGGGTTTGAATTTGGCTGCTCCTAATTTCAGACATCAGCTGTCACCCCAAACTCACACACACACACACGCACACACACACTCACACACACACACACACACACTCACACTCACAGTATTATTATCCGCTCCACATCTGTGTCGTCAGGAGCGCAGGAAGCTTCACGCAGCTTTTGATCAATCATAATAAATCATCCTATTATCTTTTATTTAGATTAATTTCTTCCTCATTCGCTGATAAAATAAAACAAATTTGTGAGTTTTCACTTTTGACCTAAACTGACGGATGTGTTTACACGAAGCTTAAAGAATCTGCCTGATAAGTTTAGTCCCTTTTTAAACACAATTCATTTTGAACTGAGCTGTTTCTCTTCTATGCACATCTCTCACACACACACACACACACACACACACACACACACACTCTCTCACAAACACACTGTGACAGCGCTGACTAACAGCTCGTCTCTGTCTCTCTTTGTTTCGTCCTCTCGGGCGTCTTCTTCACAGTTTGACATCATAACGATCAAAATATCTCGAACCATTAAGAACCAGCAGCTCTGAGCCTCTGGTTTGATTCAAGCTTCAGAGCAATGCAGCCGCCGTTATTAATCTCTCATTTGTAATCAACCCACCATGTGTTGATGAAAGTTCACTGTAAATAAAGATGGACGACATGACGGGTCCCAAAAGTGAAGCCAAACTATCTCGATCGCCTCCTGGTGGAGGGCTGCAGTATCGTTTAGAAACCTGTGTCCTCCATGTTCATCCATTGGACCTGGACCAAAGTGAAACTTCATAGTTCACGTCAAAAAGTCGTTTCAGGAAGTTTGGTTTTTATTTGAAGCTTTAAAAACATGGTGAGACATTATGATTGACAGCTGAGTCTGACTTGTATCGGCAGGACCTCACTGCTGTAGCTCCTCCCCCTGAAAACTAACAGACTCCGAATGATGTGAACGAAGCGACTCGGCTGCTTTCGTCATCGAGCTTCTTCATCCTCACTGGAGACGCGTCGTCTGTTTTATTTATTTGTTCCAAATTCATGATTTCCTGTGAGGACAGACGACATTAAAACAAAATTAACAATATCATACTGCAGCTCCATTTCCTTGATCACCTCTGCACAGACTCTAAATGTTTGTATCCAGCTTTATCTGTGAATAATGGGATAGTCTAAGGTCTGAATCTTAAAGTTCATAGTCCCCTAGTGAGGTGTTTGTATAATCCTTTGTCCACTGACTTGAGACATGTGTACCCCCCCCCCCCCCCCCCCCAGCTCCACAGCCACCTGCACTTTGTTTTACCTCAGTGGTTAAAAACACCATAACTTAAACGAGTGTGAAATCAGGTCAGTGGCTGGATCCTCCATTATCTTCCTGTGTAGAACTCTTGTTCACAAACACAAACGCAGACAAGCAAAACAAATGTGAACACACTCATGCATGTGTGTTCCTGAAGCGCTGCCCTGTTGTGTCGGAGCTGTTTCTCCCCAAAGAGCTTTAAGTCAGTGTCTCCTCATCTTCCTCTGGCTCTTCATCGCTGACATGTGGCAGCAGCTCATTAGCTCAGCCAGCGAGCGGATGTTTGCATCGTTGTGTGTTTGTCAAGGGCTTTACACAAAAGCTACACAACCGATTTTCCTCAAACTTGGTGGAACGAGACGGGGGAAATCTTTTTTTACCCTTTCCTTAACTTTTGAGAGTTTTAATTTGTCTTTTTCTGAATGTCTTAAGAAACTAGGAAGTCACTCACAGAGCACACACCTCTGTCAAGGCCCAACACTTTTTAGAATTGGTTCATTAAGATCCATCCTCCATGTCTCCTCAGGCTATTTCCCCTTGTTGCTGCTGGAATCATATCTCAGTATTTACAGTATAAAGTCTGTTCAACATTTTAAAGTGTAACTCTGCAGCAATGTGTTCTAAGATTCATCTTCTATCCACTGAACCGGAATTTAATTTAGTGGCCAGAGGAAGGATTGGGAATTTATTTGCACGATACACAAAAGAGACGTCTGAATTATGATCGTCTGTTATTGATCCAGCTCCTCTGGAAAATCCTGCTTTCTTAAAAAAAGACCCGGTATTGACCCGTTGGACCAGCTCCAAGGTTTGGATGAGCATCGAACCGACGACCTGCGTGAGAGGAGATCTGGTCAGTTGATAACAAGTCAAAGGCAAAAGCTTCTGCTCATAAATAAAACTCCCAGGGAACATTTTCCTATTAGAACATAAACCTGTTTAAATTTATCTTTTTAGATTCTGTGTCGATGAAAAATGAAATGACACAGAATAAATGATTATTTATTACTGTCACTTTTCTTCATCCTCCAGTGACCATGTCTTAAAGATAAAGATAAGTTGATTTAACTTTTTATTCCCATTGAGGCAGTGTGTTATTTTTATGTATATACATGTGTAATGTATACTTCTGCTGCAGCTCCCCCGCCCCCCAAATAAAAAAACTATAACACACTTGCACTCTAAGAATACTGATCCATTTTTCCACTTCTTGTAGCTAACAGAAATACAGACACACACACACACACACGTTGCTTCCTCAAACATATCAGGTGATGCCCTCATGACACACATACACACTGGGATGTACAAACGCATACACTCAAATTTAGGGGCACACAAATAGAAACGGTGTCCTCTGCCAGACACACACACACACACACACACACACACACACACACACACCCTTATCATTCTCATCTTACAGCCCATGCTGCCAGTCTTCATTAGAAGTCTTAAAGTGAGTAGCATTACAGACTGAGCTCAGCTGGGAGGCATCTCACTTCTCACCTAAATACAGTTTGAACTTAACTGTTGTGTCATTTGATATAATTGAATGAATATTCAAAACAACCACAGTGAGTCAGTGTCTTACTTTAGTTTACTCTTTTACCTCAGATGATGTTTACTTTTACAGAAGAAAAACCTGTTTGGAAATTGACCTGAATTCAAATTTAGAAAATGTATTTGACCTGTGATATTAATAACAGCTGATTTGACTTTGACTTATACAACTTGTTTACTTTGTTTCATAACTTGTCACCTTGACTTGTTTTATATAATTTTTCAGCAGATAAATAATATCAATAACAGTAAATCAAACAAATGTTCATATGATATCTGCGTCATTATTCATGTGTATGTTTAATAAAATGGCAGAAACTGATCATATGTTGGTGCTTAGTTGACGCATGTGTGTGTGTAAATGACACAACTGTAATCCAGGCTCTGCATTTATTACAATTACACTGAAACACATGAATCCTGCAAATCCGCACATTCATCATTCACCTTGACGTCTTTTTCAATTTGAATTTCCAGAAGGTTGCTCTTCAGGTTTAATCACCCAACCAAACACTTTTTGTTTTTCTGGTGAGAAGCTCTGTCACGTGATTTGTGACCTGTAATCCGTAAACAGCCCACAAGGCAATAACTAGAGGTCGAGCACTTCCCCCTCTTTTCCTCCCGGCCTCTTCCCCCCTGATTTCCTAGAGAAATCTAAATCCAGCTGTGACCTTGCTGCTCGGCTCGACCTCCGAGCTCCACCTCGCTGAGCTGTAAAACAGGAGAAGAACTGAAATAAAAAGGATAAGTGGCTATCTGTCTTAGAAGAGGAAGATGGGGGGTGGGGGGGGAATACAGTCAGGGAGGTGGAGGTGGAGTAGAGGGAGGTAGAGCTTGGAGATGGTTGGGGTGGAAAGGGGGATGATGGGAGGGGAGAAGATGGGAGAAGAGGAGGAGGTGGGGAGAAAGGGAGTTGAAGGACTGGGCAGATAATAGATGGAAGGATGAGTCTGAACAGAAAGGCAGAAGATCAAGAAGACCACAGGGATAAAAGAATAAAAAGGAGAAAGAGGAGGAGAAAGAGGAGGTCAAGTTTCTAATGAAACCCATAAAGACTGGGTCAGTGTAACGACTGGGGGGGTGAAGAAAAGGCTGACGAGCTCAGTGAAGGATTCCAGTATATCAATATGAGAGAGGGAGGGAGAGAGAGGGAGAGAGAGGGAGAGAGAGGGGGGGAGCTTAAGTGATTTAGTCAATAAGATGTTCTCCTGTCGGCCTTGACTCACCGATGCCTCTCCGGTTCCTCCTGACATAGTTTTTTATCCTTTAGCCAGCTGCACATAAATGACACGCTTCAGCCGGGAGAGGGAGGAGGTCAAACCGCTTCACAACGTGTAAAGTATATTAAATATATATATAGAAAAGCATTTCACGTCTTTATACGTCCAGGTCTCTGTGGTGGACACATGTTTAGGTCTGTAACCAAATATTTACTCTCAAAGGAAAAGATTGATATCAATATCACACAAATCAAAATGGCTCTCGTGTGAATAGAGATCTTGAAGGATTATTTAATTTTTTCTGTATTTTTGTGTATAGGTCTCCGTCGTTATGGATTCTCATGCTGTCAAATCTCTTTCCCCCGGTTCCATCAAACTGTCATCTCGTGTTTAAATCCCCGATTATAGAGATGCAAATAAAAGCAGCCGCCGGTGCATCTCAGAATTCACCAGAAATTGGCAAATGGAATAGAAGGATTTGATGTTTGTGTGACTCACATTATTCATGCAGCAAACATGGACGCTGAAAACATCCAGTTCTCTCTTTGTGTGTATGTCTCTGTGTGTGTCTGTGCGTGTGTGTGTGTGTGAAAGATTGTATTTTGGAGATTGCTCAGAGTTCATGGTTGAAATTACAAACTGGAACTGATTTAGATTGCGTTCACACAAACACAAACACACAAACCCACAAAAAAAACTGCACACACTTGAAGGAAAGCACTTTTCACACATGCACTCACTCACAGAGCGGGCGTCGGCCGAGTGGACAGATGCACGGTGACAGAGCTGCACTGCTCTGGATTAATACACTTAGTGTTCCACATGTCAAACTGCATCACCACTGGGAACACTTCATTCTCTCTCCCCCTCAAACACTCCCAGTCCAGATTACTTCTACCCACCACAGCCGCTTGTAGAATCATCCACCCATTTAACCAATACTGGTCTAACGGCGAACCGGCAAACATCAGGCTGACACCACGACACACACCCCCCTCTGTATTTGACACGAGAGGCCAACCAGATTCACCAGCCTCCCACCTAACAACCCAGTGAGACAGGGAACCACGACAAGCGAGGAAGCAGGTACCAAGTCACCAGTAGCATCCCAGTGGGCCACTTATGTACTGGTACTTGTAGGTATGAGCGGTTTACTGGGTCATAATCATGGACTGTATGTGAAGCCAATGCAGACGCGCCTGGAACCTGCATTCTCTTGAGTGGCCAATAGGGGGCGACTCCACTGCCTGCAAGAAGAAATCAATATATCAGTGTCTAATTTCAATACACGTGACGTTCAGTTTATAAATTATGGATACCGTGTGATTGACAGCTTGTCACGTCTAACAGGTGCATGTGCAGAAGTGTAACTCCAGCCCCTGCTCCCCCAAATATGATTATATCTGGTTTCAAAAAACCAAGATGGCGCTGGGAACCAGTGGGTTGACACTTGGTTATAATCTACGACACACGGCTGTCAATCAACAACCATTTTTGGTTATGGATGATGTGGCTCAGGAGACTCTGTTCTACACATGCACAATATCATGAGTTGAGTCATGACAGAAACAACAAAAGAAAAAACAGTTGCAAAAGCAATGGGTAAATTTACTGAAGTAGAACACACTTACTTACCCAAACCAGTTTAACCAACAACCCCCCAATATCCCCCACCCAGTGTGACGGGCAAGAAGCCAACATACCAGTTAACAGGGCAAGTGGGGAGCCGGTCATCCCAGGCCGATGAGCAGTGGAAGGTCAGGACCATAAGAGGGACGTGACTCGTGGAGAACGTGGCTCATGATAAAGATGTCCTGGACAAATATCGCCCGGCACATTGTGTACATGTGGGTCGGTGCATTAATCTCCACTGGTATGGGCGCCGGCATTCCCCTGTCCCCCCTATTTTAGCCCCCCCCCCCCCTCCTCCTCCTCCTCCTCCCCTCGCTGCTCCTTGCTCCTCTTTATGGCCTCAAGCCACCTCCTATCTTGTGGGGCTCTGATTTGGACTCTGTGGGGGGGGCACCGATGCTACCCTACCGGATCTGTGGAGAACTTCACTGAGACGCCTTGTTGCTCGAGTCCAGTGTAGAAGGTCTTTGTTGTGTCAGCTTGTGTTTGGAGAAAGTCTCTTTACCGAGGTAAATATACAGAGTAACACACCTCCTTCATCCAGAGTAACACACCTGCTTCATCCAGAGTAACACACCTCCTTCATCCAGAGTAACACACCTCCTTCATCCAGAGTAACACACCTCCTTCATCCAGAGTAACACACTTCCTTCATCCAGAGTAACAGACCTCCTTCATCCAGAGTAACACACATCCTTCATCCAGAGTAACACACTTTCTTCCTCCCGCAGCATCTATTGTATAGTTGCCCTTGAACAGGACTCGGAATCCCCGGCTGCTTGAAGCATAGCCGTGAAGTGTCGAGTGCACTGTCCCAGTACTCTGCTCTGGATAATAATAAAACTTTATTTTTATCACACCAAGGAAGCAGCTGAAGGTTCTTTACAAGCCGCCTCTGTGAGACCGAGGCAGAGAGAACGCAGCAGAGGATTCTTCATTACGTACCGCAATGTGCCCCAGATCACAGGAGCTATTATAAAATAATTTTCTTCCTTCAATGCACTGACTGAAATGGTTATTACTGGCGTTAGTGGGACATGATCCACCTGTTTAGAATCAAACAAAGAATTTCTCATCATTCAATTTACATCCCAACCTGTAAAAGCTCATGTTTTTGTATTGTGACTTATCGCATTGTTCATATTTTCAAATTGTCATCAGCTCCGTGTCCTTCAAATCATTAACATCATTATCAACGTCAAACCACAGAAGCAAAGTATTTTCAAACCCACGCAAGGTACTTCACTTCCTCCCAGCTGCAGCTTGACAGTGAAATATTAACGAGTTATTACTTGGACACGTTTTTCAGATGATGTCGGTCGACTCATTGAAACCTGATTTGCACCTGAGCAGCTCGGTGACGTCTTTGAATCAAAGAGTCTCTGCAGCTTCCGTCACAGGACGTGAGACCATGTGACCAAACTCTCTGGATCCTCTGGGTCAGGACTGGAGTTCAGGTGCATTAAACTCCTTCACCCTTTTTACAGGATGTTATCAGATCGACGTCAGTGAACACAGACCCTGTGTCAGCATATTGTCCTGAGCTCATCACCATGAAGACACACTTTCCCACACAGAGAGTCTGACTCAGCAGAGCAGAAGCTAAAACTCGTTCCTTTCTGTATTTAAGATAAAGAGAATATGTTTTAAAGCTCAGAAGATTCATCCTCAACCCTCCGTCAAGCAGTTTCTCTCCAGACGTCGAGCGGCTCCCTCGCTCTCAACTGTCTCAGTTTCCAGAGATGAGTTTGTTTATTGGCTGCGATGGTGATTTAGGTGTAAACTCATGTCAGAGCGCGACTTTAATCCCAGAGCTGGATCTCAAGTGTTTGAAGCTGAGCCCGTTCCTCACCGTGGGCTTTCTGGAACCAGCTCCTGCCACATGCCTCCACTGGCTGCCGGCCATCATGTAAAGACACACACACACACACACACACACACACAGACGCACACACACAAGGTATGCAACCCCACCCTGATGGAAATAGACATGAGCACCTTAACGTGCACACAAGCAGATTCACAGTTTTATTGCCTCTGACACATGCTCATATTTCCCCAAAGTATTTCCGTGACACCTCCAGAATGAAAAATTGTATCTCACACGTTGACAAATAATTATTAAACAAAATTACCCGAAAAAGTTTTAGATTTTAGCCTTTAATGTATGAATTATAAAAAAATAAGACATTCACACATTAATATTCATGATTCATGATGAAAGGAACCACAACACAACGTAACTCAGTTAATCTGCTCAGTGTGAGAAGTTGTGTTATTATTAGAAATATTTAAATAAAACTCAAATAAAACCAGTAAG
Source organism: Platichthys flesus (assembly GCF_949316205.1). Lineage (NCBI taxonomy): Eukaryota > Metazoa > Chordata > Actinopteri > Pleuronectiformes > Pleuronectidae > Platichthys > Platichthys flesus. Next base: position 2,214,858 of record NC_084952.1, on the reverse strand, counting down.
AGGAGCTCAAATTAAAAAGGTTTGGACTTTGGTGGATTAATAATTAATATTAAACATGGTCAAAGTAAACATAATAAATAAGAAGAATATATTAACTAAACAAAGAGGTTGGCAAATACATTTCTAAATTAGTCATATAATGAGTGTTTTTGATTGAACAGACACTGAATGCAGCTTCAAGTGAATTCTAAAAGATTGAAAGATGGACGAGACCTTGAGGCTTCATGGATTTTTCAATTAAAATGAATCTCTTGCTTCTCATTTAATAGAGATTTCGGTTTGTGTGGCAGGAAAACGCTTTTTTCATAAAGATGCTGTTTATTGACCTTCATCACTTTTTCTTCAGTCTCACTCATTTCACATTTTTTTGTCAATATCCATATTTAAGATTAAATGACAAGATGCTGAATATTCCTTCTACGTTAAAGCTCTTCTGCATAATTAAAGTTACCAACTTGTAGAGATATCATACACTGTTTTTCGGAATATATATTTTTCATTTAGTTGGGAATATGAGTCGTTTACCACTACAGATTCCTCTCCCATTGCCAGAGGAGTTTACCATCACCACCACAATACGTACTCAAACCATCATGGCAATTTACGCACCACAATCAATGTACGTCACAACGTCGTGCAGGAAAAGTGCAGCGTCAGCGTCTAGACTGCCAAAATGAAAAAGAAGAAATCGGCAAGTTTACCCGGGTGTCGTGTTTTAATGTTGATAAAATAAAGTCGTCAGAGTCTCGGACACATCACAAGCTTGGAAACAGAGACGTGTTTATACAGAAACACTCAAACAGCAGAGAGAACACGAGGAGAGAGGAACCCGCTTGAACTCTTCTGCTCTCATCAGATCATGTTTCCTCTAGATCTGTACAGCTTTGTGTAGATGTGGACACATCCCCCCCCCCCCACACACACACACACACACTAGCTGTACAGAGTCATAATAAGGCTTACATGTCAACAGAGACGCAGACTTACACTCTGTCACCACACAACACAACTGTTTGCAGTGTAAGCAGCCAACTGAAGCATTTCAACCCGAAGCCAAACACTGCTGAGCCTGATGGGGGGGGGGGGTGATGATCTAATCAGAGTCCATGGGAAGCAACGCAGCAACACTGACTACACAACTTCTCCACTCAGGGTCTTTTTACCTCGTTAAGTCCTTGATGATATCAAACCGACGTGTTTCAAGTTACAAACAAAAACCACATTCTGATTTAGCGGCTGCCGAGGTGCCGTGACCTTTGACCCCGCGGTATGAACTCCAGGTGATTGCTTCCCTATCTGTGCTGTGGAGCTTATTCTATGACGGCGCTCACTGTAAGTCACACTTTGTGTTAGTGTCAGCAAAACACACTAAACAGTAAACATGACGTCTGGTCGACTCCCGTGTGGCGCTGCCGCTCGACCACAACCAGCTGCAGGAAGGTTTCCAAACTCTGAACCTCCAGAATTAAACTTTATTATTCAGCTCTCACATTAAATCTTGACCTGTGCGTCTTCTCAAATTGCAGTGTGTTGCTCTGCCTGTGTTGTGTGTTTTTTCTCCACCTGCTGATTATGTGTCTGGCAGCTGAGGCAGACCGGCTGATGGGAACACAGCAGTTTATGGCACATCAATTATTATTATAGCGGCCGTACTGACTGGTGGATGTAATTGACGGCCTGTGGGAACTGCACATTATCACAAAAACACAAAGAGAGTTCACTGCACTGAGGTAAATGTGAGGAGCATTACCACGGCAGCTACAGGGAAAGTGTTGTCAGGTCTGTGTTTACTTTAACCCCGAACTCGTCACTAAATTGTAACTGTGCAAAGTCGATAACATGACACACGGCTGTGGCTCAGGGGTGAGAGCGGTTGGAAGTTCGATCCCAGTCTTCCCTAGTCCTCATGTGGAAGTGTCCATCCAGACACAGAACTCCAAGTTGTCCCGTCTCATAGAGAAAGTTCTGCACATCGATTCACAGTATGATTCAAGACTATAAAAGCTCTAGATAAACACTTTATCATTTACTCTATATGGAATTTGCAGTTTTGTTGAATCCGGCCGGGAGACGGTCGCTGTGAAAACATCATACCGGAAATATTTTGGCTCCTGTGCCTCCGATCCCGTGTTTTTCCAAATAACTTCAGCAGACACCAGACCAGACAAACATCTCCTTGCTTGGTGGGTTTCCACCACCGGCAGCTGATCCTGGATCCTCTCTCCCTCTGTGTGTGTTTACAGAGCCGCGACACTGACAGATGAGCTTATTCTGGACCAGACCAACTTGGTGAGATGAGATTGTCCCACCATTTATCTATCTATCTATTTATCCCTCTGTGTTTTTTAGTTCTTCCTCCAGTCAGTGCTGCTCTCCTCCCTCTGCTCAGCCTCTGTGTTCTTGCAGCGCCCGGCCGTCACCACTAAGGGGCTGTGGGGAGTTGTGAACTCCTGTCCTCAGCTGATTGGTACATGCCAGGAACCCGCGGCTGTCTCCCCGATGCACTGAAGCATCATTTGATGTTTCAATCTCCCACACAGACTTCCTATTAGCACTCTGTGATGGGCTATTACAGCGCACTCTGTCAGGGAAGCTGGGAAATAAGGACACTGCCCCGGTAAAGTGGAGCCGAGGTGGAAAATTCAGTTTGAACGTCTCATCTGGAAAACGGTGAAAAGGTCGTGGAGAGCGAATGATGGAGCCAGAGGTCGCAGAGTGTGTGAGGAGAGAGAAACCAACATTTACACAAGTGGAGGCTCGATGGACATTCAGAACTTGTGTTGTGGTTCATGTGTCTGTGTCGAGGGAATTTCCCCCAGACATGTAACAGTGCTGTCAGAACTGAATCAAACACCACACATACACGAGAACTCAGGTTTTACTTGCAAGGGAAGTCTGCACCTCTGAATGGGTCGCAGCCAACTTCAACAGAACTTCCCAAACACAGTGTTTTTATTTGCACAGCTCAAAATTACAACACATCATCTGGGTGGGGTTTTAATTTCTTGATAACTCCTTCTCTTCGGGGTGTTGCTTTATTTGGTAATACCCCATTCTATACACAATGAAAAATAACCTTTATGATTTCATAACCATAACAGACAGTTCCTTAAAAATCAGCTGTAGGCAAGGCACAGCAGTGGTTAGTCAGGCGAACTCTTGTGTAAGAATGGGGCCCACAGTGTAGAAGCTTACTTCAACACTTTCCAGACAGCACTGAATAACACCTCCTACACCAGATCATATTCAGTTCATGATAACTTATAGACGATTATTCCAACAGTGTGTCAGGGAGTCAGGTGACTACACAGTGGATGGAGCTGGACTGATCACACTGTGGCCTGATGGACACAAGCACACGGTGGGTGGTTGTCTCAAAGAGAAGACAACGTGTTATTCATCCAACTGTTAACTATGTGTCTTGATACTTATTAAAAGTAATTTCTTATATCTTGTACTTTTTTGTTGAGCCAGTGGCAGTATATTAGGCCCTGGAACTTTGTACCTGTAGACGTTCATGGTCCCAAGAGGATGAATATCAAACTGCTAAATATCAACATGTTAGCATTGTCATTAAAAGCATATAAGCACAGGTAGAGTTCGTCCATCAGATAAACCTTTCATTAAGAAGCTCAGTCCAGACTGCATGACCTCAGGTCTGAACTGGTTACACTGGTCACCAGTCTACTCTTTGAAATAACAGTGATGTCCACTAAGATATTGATACTGTCACAGACATCAGGTGAATGTTCTTCCTGCTCTTTTCTCCTCTTCACTTCCGACCTGCTGTAATCCATCATCCTGCTGAACAGGCTGATCCTGTCTGCTGGACTTCCCTCACTTATTCAGTCGGGTTTTGAAATATGACGGAATTATTCTTTGCTGCGATTTTAATATCCATGGTGATGAGCCTTCCTCTGCCTCTGTTTTCCTTTTTTTTTATTTCAAATATCACAGAATCAAAATGTCTCTGGCCAAACTCATAACCGTGATCCTTTAGCCTTTGGCCTTTAGCCTGGGTCAGACATTATCCTCTGTGGATATTATGGATATGTTTATGTCGGTCATGAGTTGCATTAATCTGGCTCGTCCTATTAAGTCGTGCCTTTAGAAAACTAGGAGCTCTCTTAGTTCTTCACACTTTTTAACTCCCAGTATCTATTTTGATTTCTTCTGGTTCTGTCTGTTCCTTCACCTCGGAGATCTTTGCTCCCTCGAAGCAGCCTGAGCTAAATGTCCGTATTGACAGCTGTAAAAGAAAGAAACTGCAGCTAGATGTTGATGTATTCGGGTCCATCGCCCGGTCTCCACAGAGCTGTTATTTCTTTATAACAGGATATTGAACGCTGTCAGATTGAGGCTAATATTTGTCTGACCTTATTTCAGCAGACGGCATAACCCCGGGTTTCTATTTAAGACTGTTGGCGAGTTAGTAAACGCTGCCTCTCTTTGGGATTCTGCTGACTGAGAAGTTTTAAACTTACTTTGCTTGATTTAATCTTCATTTTCTAGGCATTGATTATCATTATATAGATAATCTGAGTCATTCTGCTCCTGTTACGTCGCCTGACGTCCTTGAACTCGTGTCCAATGTGACTGCGTTGACGAGATAGAACTCAACAAGGCTTTAATGTGAAGTTTCAGGTTGTCAGAGGCTCCATTTGATTTATAAAATAAACCGGCTGCTGGTTTCTTCAACGAGCATCACATTTATCAGGTGTTTGGGCATTAATGTGTGTTTATGAGTGTAAAGCATGTCTGTGCACATCCATCCAGGAACTGTACCTGCAGGTTCGGAACAGCCTGTGATCCGTCAGGACTCCTACCTCAATCAATACATCCAATCCCAGAGCCGGTTTCCAGTGTGTGTGTGTGTGTTCTCTCGTCTGGCGGATGGAATTCATGCTGCTCCTCCCTGGTCGTCTATTAAACATGAACATCTGTATCTGCAGGGCGAGCTGCTTCCAGCTGCAGCCACGCTGGGTTCGGTGAGGAGCAGGAGACGAGAGAAAAACGAGTTTCTGTTTGTTGTGTCCATCGAAATAGACAAAGGTAAACAACGGGAAAAGATTTTACTTCCCCTTCTGGAATGAGAAGCTTCACTCTCGCAAATCAGTTTCCTCTGATTTCCTATAGAATTTACAAGTCACAGTGAGTTTTTCCCTTCCGCTGTGTATCAGGATAGATGTTAACAGACACATTTCAACTAAGAAGTCATAGAATCACTATAGTTCAATTAAATGAATCCAGAAATATGGATTTATAATATGAATTCACTGTTCCTGTGTGAAATGAGGGATAATCAGTGACATCTCAGGTGAGCTCACTTCTGGTTGTGCCTCATTGGTTCAGGTGATCGGTCGAGGAAGGTTTGTTTACATCCTGTCACATGGTCCCCCATCTTCCCCGAGCTCGATCAGTACGAGATGATTCCACCATGTTAATACAACCCGAGCTGTAATCAACCAGAGATGTGATTTAAAGTAGTTGCTTCTGTTATTACTCTTTTAATAAGAGAATAAAATGTACATCTTTAATAATCACATTGGATTATTTCACTTTGATTATTAGAGATTAGTGCTCAATTTACTCATGTGACAAATTTAGGGAGGAAATGTGTCGTAAGTGAAACTACTCATTTCTTGAAGGCATCTTAAACACGGTGGCAGCTGTCAATCGGCTGTCAATCATGATGTTCCATCTCACTTGTGTAGCCTCATTCATTTAAACCACAGCACATGAATATAATAGATCCATGTCCAATCTGCTAACACGGAGGAGTCAGGGTTTATGACCCATATCGCATCCCGCCACCGGGAGGCGATCCAGATAATCTCACCTCTATAAAAGCCAGTTGTGTGGTTGTAAACATGTAGATGGATGATTTGGCAGAGCGTGAGGGGGTGTGTGTTGGTGTGTGTGTGTGTGTGTGTGTGGGGGTGGGTGGGGGGGGGTGGTTTCTATACTACTACACTATTGTATGAGAGCGACACATATACAGGGACACAAATGAATATCTGTGTTTACCCAGTGACATCATGTATGTCGGTTTGTAAATGAACAGATCGGTGTGTGTGTGTGTGTGTGTGTGTGCCCTGCCCTACATTTGAAGAGATCAATACTGTTGTAAATTAGACTTGAGGGCTTTCCTATTCCACTCCAGTGGTGAGACAGGGTCGTGACCTCTGGCTCGATGCCTACATACTGTTACATGTGTTGTTGCATATATGTAAATCCCAATGCACATTTAAATAAGTGTGTATGTCTGTATTACAGTGTAGTTGTGTGTGTGTGAGTTTGAGCTTCTGAATGTGCGTGTGTGTGTGTGTGTGTGTGTGTGTGTGTGTGTCATATCAGGTTAAATTCTGAGACACTAAACTGATACTGAAGATTATGAATATAAATAAACAAAAACTCTTTACACTGTTGTATTTCCTCCATTTAGCATTCATTTAAGACGCCTCCCTGAGTCTCAAGCTTTTTAAGTGATAATCATCTAGATTACAGGCTGCATTGTTTTGGGGGTTTGTATATATGAAAACATTTTAATAGGAATATATGAAAAAATATCAAAAGCATAATGACAAATTTATAGTTAAGACACAGGAGCTGAAGACAGAGTCGTGACAGATCAAAGTTTCAACAGTCGAGAGTGAAACATTGAAAAAGTGATGGAGTGGCAGAGGAGAGGAAACAAAAGAGAGAAGGTGTGAGCGTTCGTGTCTTGTTGTGTTTGTTGTTGACAAGACGACTGCCGTGCTGATGATGGGTGACACATTCAAGGTCAGAGGTCACGGTGAGTGACAGCTCGGGCCGGGTGCTGTGCACAGCCTCCGGCCTGACACACGTGACGGACAGGCGGAGAGACGGGTGAGTGGTGGGAGAGTGGCACTGACAAACTGGGGGGTGTTGGTCTGCTGTGTACAGACCAGATCTGCTGGTGAGGAAGATGACGATGAGAAGAGGATGGTGAGGAGGAGGAGGAGGAGGAGGAGGAGGAGGAGGAGGAAGAGGATGATGATGAGTTCATCTTCTTCTCCCTATGTGCCAAATGTTGAAAGGTATCTTGCAGTGGTTAAAAGAAAAGCATAGAGTGTGTAGCGTGTGTAGTATTAGTGGTACCAGTAGTGATAGGTCAGCTGTGGCCCAGAGGGTTGCCCACTGACCACAGCTCCGTGGTTTGATCCCTCTCCTCCAGTCCACAGGTCACAGTGATCCTTTTATACTGTATATGAGTAAAGTCCATTCTATTTAGAGCAGTAGTACAAGTTGTAATTGTAGTATCAATCATATTGTAGTAGTAGTGATAGTGGTAATTAGTAGATTGTGGAACTGTGGAGGTCAGAGTTCAAACATTCTGCCCTTTCAGCCAGATGACAATGCTGTAATCCAACATCTGACACACACATAGACACACACAGAAACACACAGACACACACACACAAACATACACACACACAGAGACACACACACACACAGAGAGACACACACACACAGACATACAGACACAGAGTTTAGCCAGAAGTCATTTAATAAATCCAGATATCATGTGACAGGTAGTCATTATATTCAGCTTCACACGTGTCAGCTGTCTCCCTCTGTCTCTGTTCAATAACCACACTTCATGTTATGAACAGTCACACAAACTTCAGAAAGGTTTGAATATTCAATGAAGACAATAAATGTGGATTTAAGGAAATAACAATTTACTTGGAATATCGTTAAATTCTATTCGAATGATAAATTGATTGATTGATTGATAAACGATTATTAAAAAATCATCTTTCCTTAAGGTTTTTAAAACAGGATTATCTTTAGTGTAATTTTTTGCACTGTGTGTGTGTGTGTGTGTGTCTGGGTGTGTGTCTGCTTTACTTGGAAGGCGGAGTTAATGTATAATCCACATCTCTCTCTCTCTCCTTCTCTCTCACACCGACCCCCCCCCCCACACACACACACATACACACACACACTCTGCTCTGACCTCTGTGACTCTGACTCTCCTGCTCGCCCTTCATGCCTTTGTCGTTGTGCGTCTCTCGCCCGTCCTGCTGCTGATATGCTTACTGCAGCACTCTGTTTCCTCAAAGGCAAACCATTAACAGCCACACAGCAGCATGCTGCGCTGTGTGCCCGATAACCCACCTCCCAACACACACACACACACACACACACACACACATAAGAGCGACGTTGTCAAAAGATCAAGAGGTTCATGATAAGAAGCTGCGATTGACCTGAGTCGACCCGGATCAAAGTCACACAACAACATCCACACGAGGCTCGATCTGTAGCCACAAGGCTGCGCTAGATCCTTTTTCCCTATACTTACATATTTGACTTAGTATAAATGCAAAAAATCATTGATAATAATCTGCTGCTGTTGATCTATTCTGGGCTTTTCAAAGTGGAAAATGGCTGCAGGGGTTTGAACTGATTTCGCCATGAGAGCCTCCTGAGGTGGTCGAGCTCGAGAGGAATTCTGAGGATCAAAAGGAGGTTTTCACGTTTGGACGAGGTGGAAAGAAAAGTGCAACGGAAACAGACTCAAACAGATTCACTAAATAAATGATGTGTCAGTCTGCCAGTCAGGCTCTTCAACACCGAGTCAGGAATCATCTCTGTGTCTGGAGCGGCTTCGTCCTGTTGAAACAGGAAAAGGCCAAAAGCAAACTGCTGCCGGATCTGATTCCTGCCGAGACACTGGCTTTTTGAATTTGGATTTACTGTGTAGCAACGGAGTTTCCGTCATGTGACCAGCTGTGCTCGCGTGAGTGGGGGGGGTGGGGGGGGGGGGGGTGCTGTCTAGTGGTGACCAGCAGAGTTTATTGATGTCAGTGACCTTCAGGCCCTGAAATGACAGCAGCCTATTCAATAATAGATTGTCCTGCTCTTATGGGGAAAACTCTGTGTGTGGGTGTGTCTCTGTGTGTGTCTGTGTGTGTGTGTACCTGCTCTGTGTAGTTTGCAATATCTGCAGTGTGAATGAAGAGGAGTTGACGTGACTATGAAAGGATGAAGAGGACATCTGTTGTGCTCTCTAACCAGTCAACTCACAACCTGATTTGATATGATTTCGTTTATATTTGAGTGAAAATACAAAATACTGCTTCACTTCTAAATCTATTAAATCTAATTGTGTACAGACAGAAACCCTCTTCTGCTGTGTGATACTAATTCTTTGGTATGGACTCTGAATTGGCAGCGACCGATGTCTCACTACAATCCAACATGAGCTGCTGATGAATCGGCAGCAGCTTGGTCGGCTGGCACGCTGCCCTGAGAGGACGATCCCTAATCAGCCGGCTACGCTCGGCTAATCCAGGAGGTTAATATCTGTGTTCACTGTCCAGACTCAAACACAAATGTCTGATATCATTTAGTCTGGACACTGTCTTTATTGTTTAAGACCAGTAGATACAAACCCAATGATTACAAACAGGTTTAAACATACAGTTCTGTTTCCTGGTTGTTTTAGTGTGAAGGGAACCAATAGCTTTGAACATGAGGTTCTGTTGTTGAGCATCTGGACTCAGTTTGGGGGAATGACTCATCGGGAGGAGCTTGAATTGATAGAAACCAGTTAAATCATTTAACAGTGGAGGTGGTGTTTTTAAATCAACTCAAACCAGAAGGAAACTCTGAGTTAGGCACAGAAATTGAACAGCTGCCAGAAATCCCTCTGATTTTTTAGTTTATTGTCATCACTAAATGCTTTTATTTGACATGAGCAGAACAGGCTCCTCCCCTTTTCTCATCTTAACACATATTGAACTGGAGGTCCTCACTTTTCTGCTTCACATTTGCTGAAATTCTACTTTTTTGTGGTTTTGCGTTTCGTGCTGTTTGTCTGTGTTTGTCGCTGTCAGACTGAATTTGGCGTAGGAGGAGCACAAAGGTAAAAGCAGGTGGCAGGGAGCTGAGATGAGGAGAAAAGAGGAGGCGGAGGAGGAGGAGGAGGGGAAGGTGAAGAGGAAAGGCAGGACCGCTGTGTATGCATTAGTCATGTGAGATTTCCAGTGAAGCTTTGCTCTTGTGCGTGAGTCACAGGAGAGAAGGGAGAGTCGAGCGCTGCCAGCTCATAGGCAGGAGTTTAGACGTGGAGGGTCTGTGCAGAGGAGGCTCCAGTGAAAGTGAGAAACAGATGAAGAGACCGATGAAATATTTAGAGTAATAAAGTTCAGCTCTCATGGAGAAAGAAACCTTCAGAGAAGAGAACTCCTCAAGAGACTGAAGCACGAAAGGCTGCACTCAAAAAAAAGATTTAAAACTGAAAGACATCTCAAAAGGCAAAATATTTCCTTAAAATGTTCTAAAAACTCCCCAAATCGATTTCATTATCTTTTTGTTCTATATTTGCTCAGTATTTATTCTATAAAGTGTCAAAATAAAAGTACATTATCATCTCAACTGGGATCGAACGGCCAAAGAGCTCAAACCCATTTTATTCACATTGGTATGAAACCAAGAAGCAGCTTTTTTATTTATTATTATTTACCAAATTTTGTATTTTGTATATTTAAATGATTATTAATTTATAAAACTCTTACCCACGGGTTTTCATTTGCTCGAGTTCTTCTTTACTCTGCTCGGAAGTGAGAAATTTAAAAGGACTCGTGTGGTTTTCAGGGTTCAAGTGATGATCTGTGCTTTATCGTGCAGAAGAATCAGAGTGACAGAGTGTGTGTGTGTGTGTGTGTGTGTGTGTTGAGGGGGGGGGGGGGGGTCTGAGAAACACATGACTTATTGAAATTAGCACTGGGGAGGAAGGGTGGAGACGTTTGTGTGTGTGTGTGTGTGTGTGTGTAGTACTGCTGCAGTGATGAGTATTAATATGACTCCGTGTCTCCATCGTCTCTCGTCTGCAAGATTTTCATAAACACACATTTTTTTCGGGCTCAGAATTCAAACATCTTCCAAAAATATTAAATAGTTTATTTTTTCTCTCTGAGACAAACTGAGAAAAATATTTTAACCTCAGCTGAGAAGTTTATGTTTTCAACTCTGTCTATTTGTTTGTCTGCTTGCGATATTAAGCAAATATTACTGGATTGAATAAACTATTTCTCACAAAGGATGAATCATGGAACTTTATTATATAACTTTTTTCAATTTGACATAAACTCTAAAGTTCCAATCATTAACATCACTTTAATATGATCATCTGAGCATTTGTCTTTTTAGAAATTTAAATAAATAATATCTGTAAGGTGTGGCTGATCCTGATTGGAGGTTTGACAGGTGTGTTTTCAGCGAATCAGAGCCAAGGTCAGATGTCAAGCAGGCCGAGGTGTGATGTTGGAAGCAGGATTTTTAGTTTGTCCACTAGGTTATTGCATGTGTGTGTGTATGTGTGTGTGTGCGTGTGTGTTTGTCGCGAGGTGATAAAGGTGCTGTCAGAACTAAGCACGATGTGTGTTTCAGTTTCATTCTCAGATCCCGGCAGCCTCTGACATCTCAGACGATCCAGCTGCCAAACCGAACCCAAGTCGGGCTCAGAGACGATTTAAAGCTTCTTAAAGAGCGACCCAGAAGAGGCCGGGCGAGGCTCCACAGATCTTCAGAGGCCTCCTGCTCCCCATGTCCGGCCCGTTGGACAGTCGGCGACAACTGGTCAGCGCAGAGTGTGAACAGGAATGTACCCAAAGAGAAGGTCAGCAATGTAGGAACGGGCCAGCCAGCCCCCCCCCCCCCCCCCCCCCCCCCCATGTCATAAAAACAGGCAGTAAAACGTTACCACTTGGTTCTATAGGCTGCATGGAAGTATGTCAGGGAGATGTGCTGTGAATTATTATTTCTGGAGAGAATCATTTGGTGAATGGGATTGTGTGCGAGTCTGGAGATTTATGAGCCCTGACATCAATATACAGAACCTGTATCATAAGCACGTAAACTTGTAATAAATCTAGAGACACAGGGAGAACCAGGAGTCTCTGCCCGGAGACTGTAAATAAAGTATGGATGACGTGTGTCCATAGATAGTGTATCACATGCAGATGAATGTGCAGTGGAGCAGCTTGCTCAAGGTCCTGTCAGCGCTCAGTCTCGACCAATCACAAGTCAGCCTGTTTTTACATCATTTAATAACTGCTTCAAACCAAACTCATCAGAAAACACTTCAGATCATCTTCAGGAACATTGTTTTTAACATGTACTCTGCTTGGGTTGGTCCATGTCCCATCCACGTACATGGAGGGGGGAAGGGTCTGTGATATTTGCTGTAAATAGCCTCTGGGGGGGGGGGGGGGGGGGGGGGGGTGGGGGGCGGACCACTTGGCTCTCGGACAGCTGTGATCTCGTCCATCTTTGTCTCCAGAAGTTAGGTTGACTGACAGCTGCTGCATCATTTCTGTTATTTCCCCGGACGCTCATTCCGTTGACAAAGGATGACACCGGTCAGGCCGAGTGGGCGGCAGCACTCTGTGGATATCAGATAATCCAGGAATCTAAGACGAGTAAAACTACAATACCATGTACATTAGGAACGTATAAATCTTCAAAATAAATATTCAAATTAAACTTGTGTTGTGTAGAAGTACTGCAGTTCACACACATGCACAACAGCAGCTGTAAAACAAGTGAAGAGACATTTAACTACACAGTGTACCTGAGGAATTGAATCAGACAAATGTCCCAATGTGAAAGAACAGGATTTATTATATAAAACAGGATTTAATCGCTTACTCGTCTCTGTCAGTTTCTCAAAATCAACACAAACTCTCAGCAGATTTTCTGGTGTAATATATTTTATTAAGTAATCGTGAGAATCGTCCTGTCCCCTCTGAGTTTCTGTTTCCTCCTCTCCCCACACAAGCTCTTGTTGTGTCTCTTCTCTCATCACACACAGTGAACGTGTAACTTCCTGCCGTCCGGCCTCACAGTGGTTTAACCTCCGAGTGAAACACGAACCGAGGCTCTAAAAACCAAGACCTCCATTGACATGCAGGACCGGAGGCTCACTCCTAAAATAAGATGTGTCAGTTTCACAACTCTGTGTCTGAATGGGAACAAGGCTTTAAAATAAACCTTATTCTCTGATGAGATATTCAACATTTTCAAACCACAAATCAATCAAACAAAAGGAACCACAATGATCCTGAGAGTAAAATCATGTAAACGCTGACGGGCTGTCACGTTTATACCAAAATCTCAATTATCCTTTTGATTTAGAGCCAAAACGCCATTTTCATAAGACTCAGCTGATAGTTTCGTTATGACACGAGGCAGATATAAACATGCTAACATGAGAAACTGAATTAAATGTCACGTGATCCTGTTTACATCACCTGACACCGCTGTTAGCTCTTATCACCACAAACATCCTTCGTTCCTTTTAGTTTCTTGTCGTTTTTGCCTCTAAGCTGTTTGAGGTTCGATAGATTAGGGTTTTTGTGATTATTATGAATTAATTTGAGCTTATAATTACGGAATCATCCCTCAGACTCATCAACCCTGACATTACTCACCAGTCGGCCTTTTGTATATCACAGATTCACAAAGTTCTGCATGGAACAGCTCAAGTTGCACCACGTTGATGATTAAATGCCTGTTTGTGTTGAAAGTGTTGTTATTGTCATCATTATTAATAGTATTGTAATAGTTTGGCATATTAATAGCATGTCAGCGCTGCCCTGACACTCTTGGAAACAGTCAACGCCACAAACCAGCCGTGGGTTCCCCCCCGACACCGCTCATCACCATCAGGCTTTCAGCACATCAACACTCAGTGTGTTCATGGGTCGAGACCTCACGACTGGTTTCCAGTGTTGGTCAGCCGGTGGTTAGCGTTAGAAAGGTTGATTAATGATTTCACAGAGCAGCTCTATTCTGGTCTTCCACCTCGTTCCAGTGAGGAGAACACACATGCTTCTCTTTCTTTATCTTTCTCCATCTTCTTCACTTTCCTTTTTTATTTATTGCATGTTTTCCTCCAAGAGCCACTATCTCCACCCGCCTGTCTCCTCCCTCCTCCAAATCGTTGCTTTATCATTCTCAGCCAGGGAGCAACGTGAGTGTGTGTTTAAGGTTTTTACTCACGTTGCGAGGACACAAATCTATTTACACTGTCACATTATGGGGGGTTCCTAATGGGGTTCAGGCATATACTAGAGGTTAAGGGGAATTTGGGGGTGAAAGTGAGCGCAAGTCTCCAGGAAAGTGAATCAAAGTCAATATAATGTCCTCTGAAGTCATTGAGAAACAAGTGTGTGTGTGTGTGTGTGTGTGTGTGTGTGTGTGTGGTATTTCTATCACACCACAGGGTGTAGCCGGTGGTGTCTACTCTCCTCTGTTTGTTGAATGTTTCACATGAGCACAGTGAAACACACACAAACTCATATATACACACACACATACACACACACATAGTGACCTTCACACACACGTGCACACACAAACACACACTTAGCACATGGACACACTCTACACACAAAATGTTTTGTGTGTTATATAGGACAAACACACATAAATGCTTATTATGCACGATATGACTTAAGATACCATTTTGTAGTATTGACAAAAACGTTCCTCAACAAAGACACAACTGGATATTGTTGGACACTGGGTTACCTAAGTGGGTCACTGGAGCAGATGAGTGGAGACGTTTCACACCTTCTGCGACACACAAGGTTTTTACACCGAGAGAGAAACCTCTTCACGGAGAAACTTCTCTGAATATCGACCTGAGCTCAAAGTTAAAAATCAGGTTTCTCTGATTTACAATGTTGTCACTTCTGATTTAACTCTAACGTCAGAGGATCAGAACAGGGGAAACGTAATGAGTACAAAATGAGGTTGAGCAAAGTAGAGTACATGTGCTGGGTCCCTCAAGAGGCCGTTCTGCCTGCTGGTGGCATTTGTTTTTGGTTTAAACAGTGTGTGTGTGTGTGTTTGTGTGCGTGTGTGTGTGTGTGTGTGTGTCTTTGCACGTGCATGCATGTGATTTGATGATGCATGCACATTAGTTGGCAGGTTATACAGTATCTATGCATGACAGTGCAGAGCTGAAGGATGTTTAAGTGCTTACACACATGACAGTCTCCAGGCTCCATAATGACTACAGTCACGGCATGTGTGTTTGTGTGTGCGTGCGTGTGTGTGTGTGTGTGTGTGCATGCTTTTACCTGCGAGCTGTCTTCAGGCTGTTCTCTGAAGCGACTCCCTCAGTGCTTGCCACATTCCGTGTGAGACAGAAACATGGAGAGACGACAAGGAACCAAAAAAAAGAGTCAAACTCAAGGAACAGGGAAAAGAAAACACGACCTGAGAGAAACAGAGAATGAACAGAATACAGGGAGTGGATGGAAAGTGGGAGGAGCTCACAGGCCAAATTTCTTATTTGGAACTAGAGCATCTTGAGTGACCTGAACGTACTTTGTGGGAAAACCTCACTGAATTTTTTAGATGTAATTTTTGAATGATTTAAAAGCCACAAAATAAAAATCCATTAGCTTCTGTTGAATCGCTGTGGCAGCACAAAAACCAAGATGTCCACAACTCCGAAAAACCAAAACCCTCTAAATGGCTGTGGACCAGTAGAGAAATAAGAGGATTCGAATTTTTGGGGGATGTTTTTGAGTCGACTGCTTACTTACTCTGAATGCCCCCCCCCTACACTCTCACCGCTTGTCCCTCACCCGAGGGCTCGAACCGCCGGTGCAGCCTATCCATACATCCACCCCCGGCCCCTCCCCTACACCTGCCAGGGGTTAAAGGAAGCATGAGGACTTTTTTGTTTTTCTCCACTTCGGCAGCGGTGTGTGTGTGCACGTGTGTGTGTGTGTACGAGTGTGTGTGTGTGTGCACTGTAAACAAGCAAAGCCCGACTTACCCTTTATACTGCGTTATGAAAACACAAGAGGTGGGGGCGGCAGCGTGTGTGTGTGTGTGTGTGTGTGTGTTTTTGTGACCGTTACATGCATGTCTGAGTTTGACTTTGTGTGTCTTCATAGGAGCCGACGCAGGCGCAGGTCTGAGTGTGCGGCAGCGTGTGTGTTATGGAGGTTGGTTGCCCACGGGGAAGACCAGGGGCGTTCTTGTTTTGAATTCCTCGTAGCCAACTGTCATAATAAAGCTGTATGGGAGCAATACACTGAGTCTGAAACAGGGGGGGGGGGGAGGAAAACTACCGGCCTGACGTTTCCGCTGGTGTTATAAAATAATTAATGTGACACACGTTTCACAAGAATATCACTTGTAACAACATAATTTGTGAAGTGCGGATCAAATTGGAGATAAATTAGAAAAATAATCCAGAACACTTCACTCAGATTTCCAGTATTTTCTATTGTTTTCTTTGAGTGGAGGCTCAACGTGAAGCTGGTGTTGGATTTATCTGTTTGTTTATGAGACATCAGACTGAGATGCCGGCTGCCACCGCGACGCAAATGAGACAAATGGAATTTCCTTCTTGTTGCGGCAAGAAAAAAAACATTTAATAACTTCAACGGCAACGTCTCTCTCCCAGAAGCAGAAGTGTTAATCCAGAGCCGGCTGTCACAACAGCTTCCACAGGGGCGCTTGGATTCGTAGAGAGTAAATTAAGAGTGTTGGTAGTCAGACGTCCTGATTGTCCTGAGTAATGGGGATTTAATGTTGTACTTATCTCAACTTTCTCTTTAAGTTTGTCAGGAGTGACCAAACTCATCAGTTTCAACAAAGGCTGTAATGTCTTTCACTGGCTTTCAACTGCAACTACACAAATGACAAACGCAGGCTGACAAAGTCTGTGACAAACCGTTCCTCCGAGCTAAAGGTACATATATATAACTATCGTTCTATTATTCTAATGCTGAGTTACTATTGAAGGAGACGTATATTTACTCATATTCAGGTTAAACATCATAATTGGTGTTACTTGAAAAGGTTTAGTTGCTTGAATGATCAGAAAACTCATCATCGCTGCAGCTCCTCTTTTCAGCCTCTGTCTCAAACACTTGGTTTTTGCTCCTGTCTCTTTAAGGCCGGCCTCCTGTTAGGCCCAGTCTGCTCTGATTGGCCAGTTCAACCACCCTGTTGTGATTGATCAACAACCTCTGCCTGGCTTTACCTGGCTTTGTTGGGTTCTGCCATCACAGACATAACTGAAGTATTAACAAGGCCAGATTTGTTTCATTTCGGTGATCTGACCCTTTCACATCTGCCAAAGCCGCGGAGATCTGTCTGGATATGGGTTTCACTGTGCCGAATAAAAACAACTAATCTGACGCACCAGACGGTTTGTTTCCCGTGACCATCTGGGAGGGCTTTGTGGAGCACTGCGAATGAGCAGGCGCTTTCCAAAAAAAAACGACTTGGCAGGTGATTGGACGAACCATCTGGCCGTCACCGTCTGCCGAAGCCAATTGGGAGAAGAAGGAAAACACATTTTACGTTGAGAAGAGGGTTCGGTGCTTGTGTTTCCTCTCCAGCTCTGATGGAACAGTAACATCTTCAGAAGCTGGAACCACCCTGGTCCATCAGCCGGGTGCCGGAGAGGTGGTCGCTCGCTGCAGAGGAATCCAGCTGCATCACAAGGTTAAAAAACAACCAAAGATAGAAATCCATTGAAAAGTCAAACCCACACAGTATCCACAGTCGTCCTGGTTTAATCTCTGACAAACTGTAGCCGGCTCTGAAAGATACATAATGAATGCTTCTGCACCTCCAGATTTGTTTTCATACTTTTCTCTCCTCTGCATAATGAGAGAAGGAGTCGACTTGATGGTTTGAGGTCGTTTTAAAATCACCTCCGGGGAGATAAGAGTCAGTGTTTTATTAGACGCTGTGGACGACTCCATGCAGCAGATATTAACAGGAAGGGGATGGGGGGTGGGGGGACCTGCACTCCCCGTCCTGCCCTCCAAAATTACACCAGGAATATCACATAATTACCCCCCCCCCACCCACCATCAGTAAACGTCCTTCTGGCGGTGGGTATGCATATTAAGTCATCAGAGGAGGGCTGGGGGGGCGGCGGCGGCCCCCGACTGACCCTCGTTAGGCACGGCGTGGTAAGAACATGGATCAGTTCAGATTAAAGTTACAGGCGATGAAACCGCACTGAAAATAGTGAAAAGGTGAATTTGAAGTGAACAGAGGTGATTGGACGGTTTGGAGGGAGGTCAGAGGAGTGAGGTCACAGTGTGGAAGGAGTCAGGAAACAGAGATTATCTGTGAAACACAACATCGTGCTTGTGCATCGAGAAAATAACTTTTAGTCCTGATTAAGTTCAAGCTCCAAAATGTCCGGGATGTACAATTCCCACAATGCAGCTTCATTTTTCATTTTGGTTCCACCCCAAATATTATACATACATTTATACATGTATTTCAGTATTAGAGACGTGTCTTGATGATTCTCAGCAGCTCGTCTCCGTGTGACCTGATGACCTTTGACAGAGATAAACTCTGAAGTGCTAACAAGGTGTCTCTGTCTCTTCAGGATCAATGTTCTCTGGAGCAGGAACACGTTTGTACTTTTACACGACACAAGGAAAAAACTTGAAATGCATAATGTGGTCACTCTAAGTTAAACATCAGTGGATTGCATTGAACTGGGATAAGCTGAGACTGAGCTCTGCTCTGTGACCATGGCTCCCCCCCCCTCCTCCTCCTCCACTGTGTGGGAGCATCGATCCAGAAGAACACACTCCTGAGGAAGGTGATGTGGCCTTGAGATGGCCTTGGTAACAGCAGACTAACATGCAGCCTTATTATCATCGCCTTTCACACACACACACACACACACACACACACACACACACACACATGCACGGCCATCAAACATGCATACTAATGGACAATGAAACCTGAGCAGGCCCTCACTCAGAAACACACACACACACACACAGACGCACGAGGACACACACAATGACGTGTAATACCAGCCACTGATCAATAGCAGCACTAATGGGAACTTGTGACAAGCTACACACTCATACACACACACACAGACCCACACATGGTTCACTAACATGCACATATGTATATCTACATTCACATACGCTTGCACTTGCTCTATAACTAATGAGGAGAGAGAGAGAGAGTGACAGACTCGCCTTCATGATTGTGCTCCTGCTGCGTTAAAATGCAAACTAACCAGCCCTGACACACACACACACACACACACACACACACACACACACACACACACACACACACACACACACAGCTGAGAGTGACACTACTGGAATGCCGGCCACTCATGTGGAACCAGCTGACCTTCGGCCACTGATACTTGTCCTTGAGTCACATGAGCAGGGGGACACGCATGTGTGGGTGTGGGTGTGCAAATGTGAATCCAAACCTGCATTGCATTTGAATACTGCAAATCTGAATGTAACAGCTAAACTCATTTTCTTTATTTCCATATTTCATCAGATATTTCATCCAACACCAACAAGGTTCAGTAATAAGATAGAAAATTATGACAATGCACAGTTATGCTATCTTTAAGTGTGTGTGTCAGTATGTGTGTGTGTGTGTGTGTGTGTGTGTGTGTGTGCTGACAGATCCTTTTCCCACCGTTCCCCAGGAGTCCTCTGTTTGACCTCTGATCCTCTCAACCCAGAGAGATTACAGTCTGATGAAGGGAGAGAGAAGGGAGAGGGAGGGAGAGAGGAAGAGAGAGGGAGAGAGAGAGGGAGAGAGAGAGTGAGAGGGGGGGAGAGGCCTTCTTCTTCCTCACCCGTCCTTCCTCCTCCACCACAATCCGTCTCCATTTCACCTCCTTCCACCACTCCTCCCTGAACATCTCCATCCACATCTGCCTCTCCTCTTCAGCACCCCTCCTCCCATCTCTGCTCCCTCACCTGCATCACCTCTCCCCTTCCATTCCTCCCTCTCTTATGGTGATTCCCCAGCAATCTCCATCCCCCCCCAAGCCTCTATTCTTTTCTTATTCTTCCTCACGACTCTGCTCTATTCTCCTCATTGTCTTCCTCTTATCTTCTGTTCCTCTGATGAATAGAAGGGAGGATAATGGGATGAACATTGAACTGAGCAGGTTAAACTGGACCACATCCAGTATCTAAACCAGCTGAGCAGTTCCAAATTAAATGGACACGAGCAGAATGAAATTGAATTTTAGTTATAATACATGTTTGTGCGGCCTCGTGTTGATTTATGAGCCGTAAACTCTGTGCACTTTAAGTTCATTTAAAATGTTGAATTCACAAATCATTAATACAACACCAGCCTCTTTCAAATCTTCAACTTCTGTATTTAAAATCTGTGTGTGTGCGTAAATCGGATCTGCAAATCTGTATAATGGCCCCAAAGGGAGGAGGATAAATCAGCTGCTATCTGTATGTTAACCTTTGCCCCCAAGTTCTCTTTGGATAATAGACTTATAGACTAAAAAGCATGTTTTTATTGGGTTAGGGTTAGGGTTAGCCCTCCCTGTGCTAGAGCCTGGTTTCTGTGCATGTCTGTGTGTTTGTGTCTCAGAGTAACCTCTTTGTAAAATACAATTAGAGCCCTGACGCGAACGAGCCACCCAGATCCTGAGAGATCTCGACAGTGACTGTGAACAGAATCTGAGTCGGTGCAAAGACAAGAGTTAACAAACAGCAAGTGGACAAGGACGTGGGTTTAACAGATCTGTCTGTGCAGGTTTAAGATGTTACAACCTTAATGAAATAGCTCATGTGTGGAGAATGAACACAGGTTGAGTTATGGGCTCAAATTAGGGTCAAGACCTTTTCTGACCTGAAATGTGGACAGGGCAGAAACTGGGTGTGCACATTATTCCGAGTTTTTTTCTTTCACATGTAACGAACACAGGGAGGGAGACGACTGGCAGCTGGTTGAAGCAGCAGGAGGATTTCTTTATGACTAAAAGCTATAAAAATCTTCATACAGCTGACTCATTTGGATTCAGACGTGTAGAAAACATTTGGTTTCGCCAAAATTGCCTATTTTTACACCTGAATCTGATTGGACCATAACAATCCAATCACAAAGCAGAATGCAGAGAAATGAAGATTTTGAGATAGATGTTTGTCTCCTCTGAAACTTAACATACACACAATTTACCATTACAGTCAACATAGGTTTATAAACTACGTCTTTTAGTGACTGGACCAGGATGCAAACAACTATTTCCTGAAGCAGCACAACTGTGGTGATTGAATCTCCTGAGAACAGACGTGATCCCCCCGCTCGTGATGTTCGATTCAGAATCCACTCGACTGTCAGGGTCCACTCAGCGGATTCAGCTCACGATAAGAGAATGAAAGTGGAGTAAACAAACATCAATCCAGTGCGGCCTCCTTCACCTTTCCTGGTTTACACACAGCTCCGCTCTCAGATCAAATGCCTTGCTCAAGGGGCGCTGCGGTGCCTTTTGTCATTCACCTTTCCGGAGAAAGGAGAGGCCGATAGCTTATCAGCAGCCGAGGTCTTTTATGGCGGCTGAAGGTTCTCTGGAAGTCTTGATAATGTAATCACGGGATATAATGACCAAAACTAACTTTGCTTAACATTTGTGAGGCGTCGACGTGGCATTTCCCAGGGCTCCGTCTCACACAGGCTTTAATGTCAGCGGCAGCAGTTTAATGAGGATGGAGATCTGGAAGATTAATTGTGTTGTGTTGGATTTCTGACTGAAAGTAAACACATGAAAAATACAAGGAGAGTCGTCTTAAAACTTGCTAATGCAACTGTTCCATTGGAAAAACTCAGCTTCTGTGTCGTTGGAACGATTCCTTTTTGTGATTCTCTGTTTTCTGTGATTCTCTCTTTTCTTCCAGCTTTCATCACCACAACACTCCCCAATGATTTCACAATAAGACGTTGGGTTCGGGCTCCGACTGATAACGGCCCCTCGAGAAAAACAACTTCAGGGGCCGACGTGTTGCTGCAGAACAAGATATCGATCGGGAGATAATGTGCAAAATCGGGCAGTTCGGGTTTCACTTCTGTCTGAGGCTGAGTTTTACAGCTCTGTAGAAAGTTAATGGAAACATCCCAGTAGAAGACACATGATTTCAGATATTTTACCGTGTTGGGAAAGTGGAACGAGCTGATTTGGACATCGCCTGTTGGGATTCAACTGGTTAAATCGGCTTGAAACTCTTAAATATATAATAGTAATGTATACAATATCCCTCCCAAGGCTAATGCCCTATGTCATCACGTCTTATGATTATTTAGCATTAATTATCTAGAATGTGGCGTCCCAAACAAACACACAAACACAACATCAGCTCTTAAGGAACATATTTACATCATATAACCACAATAAATATACAATTACCTCTGTCAACTTATCATTAAGAAGATATTGTTAATATTTTGTATACGTTTCTTTTATTTTGGGGAATGAAAATTAATAATTTCTCCAGCAACATTTTACAGAGAACTGATATCATAGTTCCTCTTTGATCTCTGAGCAATCCGCAGGAATCAGTCGGCTGTGAGACGACTTCTCTCGGCAGCTTCAGGGGAGTCGCTCGGTAGAAAAACCTCTGATGAAACTGCCTCAGCTGCAAACAGCCGCCAACCACCTGAACAAGCATTTCATCACTCTGGCTTTCAGGGGAGAGTTCTACTAAATGCTGTTTCACAAAACGAGAAAAAAAAACCTGATGAGGACTGGTGGTGAAACTCCGGTGTGTCCTGATCTCACCCTCGAGTCATTAGAATGAATGGAAAAGACCAAAAGTTTGAAACTTGATAAAGATCAAATCTTTTTCTTTGCACCATTTTGCTGTTTTTCATAAGTGCGCCTCTCTCACCTGTTAAACACTGACCCCAGACCTGTGCCCCTCTCCGGTACAAAGGGACACTGAACTGGTGAATGAGCTACGGACACATCCCAGTTCAAGTTCCAGTGCTGTGATCTTTCTTGTTATGGCCTGTGAAGCACTTCCTGTTTTTACACCGGCAGTCAAACCTGAGACAGACGTTAAGATTTACATGCAAAATTGCAACTGCTTCACTATCTATATCTCAGCAGCCTCCAATAATGAGGTCAAAGGTCAGGACCGCATGGAACTTACATATTCCACCTTGCACAGGGAATGTCAGTGTCATGGCACGGTGCACAGGCGGCCGCGCCACTGGCCCCTTGACCTCTTTACTCCTGGTTGCTTGTGATGTCGCTGATGGAGTGGATCGTTCACAGGCTGCTTTGAAATCTGGTAATAACCAGTGTTACATTCACATTGAACTGTACGTTGTTTTAAAGTTAGTTGAACTTATGGTTCCTCTCAAACGCTCCTTTTGGCTTTTTCTTTGTTGACAGAATTATTTTAGGGCTATAAAACAGAACAATATACTTTCCGTGGACTATATTAATTGTAGGATTTGGGTTCTTCATGAAGAAACATGTTTCATTCTAATTATAAACATGTAAAACAAAAAGCTTCAAAATAAACAATAGTGAAAATGAGCATTTTTTACTTTATTCAAGTTAAACCATTTCTCCAGGATGTCCAGCGTCATCGGATTAAAACAAAATCAAAAAAGGTCAATAGTCAGTTCAATAAAATCAGAGAAGAGGTTTACTAATAATTAATGTTGGTACTTTGGTTGAGTGCCATTAGCTACAAACTTGTAATAAGACCAAGCAGTGTTAACAAAACCGATATAATAAGCATTGTTATGGATTTTCCGATGTTTGCTCATGAATAAACACACAACAATTGTGTGTAGAAGAATTTGACGTTGTTGTTTACCAATCTCACCAATGCTAAACACACAGGGAACCGTTCATTCATACACCAAATGTTTTATGGTCGGAACTGTTAGTGTTGAAATACGGTGAGGCCATTTGTGACTTAATAACCCATCAAAGGAAGTAGTGTATGTCTTCTTATCACCTAAGGAAACACATGTGAATCAGCTGGTAATGTTTAGATTCCTCTCCTTCCCCCACCATGGAACCTGTCTGGATTGGTTCAGAGGGACAGCCTTCAGTCCTTCTATATAAGACCTGTGATTTTTGACTGTTCTGCATCCTCACTCTGAGACCC
Organism: Platichthys flesus; assembly: GCF_949316205.1. NCBI lineage: Eukaryota > Metazoa > Chordata > Actinopteri > Pleuronectiformes > Pleuronectidae > Platichthys > Platichthys flesus. The sequence goes on along the minus strand of NC_084952.1, from coordinate 2,190,901 downwards.
TTGTGGTTTCCCTGTGTTGATCATTTCTGCAGAAAGCCCCTTATTAAATACACGTAGATAAATTTGTAGATAATGTTATTAGTTTTGGTTGTATTCAACACTGAGGAGGCTTTTTGTCTGAGCACCAGGTGACAACTCTCACAACTGTTCTACTCCACACATGATTTATCATTTAATAATTAATCTGCTCCATAATTAATTTCCCTCCTTGTGTTATGATTGTTGCAGTCGGGACGCGGACGGAGACGTTTGTCCGTTGTCCTCCTCTCCGTCCTCCTCCTGTCTCTCACAACACTCTGTCCTCCTCTCCGTCCTCCTCCTGTCTCTCACAACACTCTGTCCTCCTCTCCGTCCTCCTCCTGTCTCTCACAACACTCTGTCCTCCTCTCCGTCCTCCTCCTGTCTCTCACAACACTCTGTCCTCCTCTCCGTCCTCCTCCTGTCTCTCACAACACTCCGTCCTCCTCTCTGTCCTCCTCCTGTCTCTCACAACACTCTGTCCTCCTCTCCGTCCTCCTCCTGTCTCTCACAACACTCCGTCCTCCTCTCCGTCCTCCTCCTGTCTCTCACAACACTCCGTCCTCCTCTCCGTCCTCCTCCTGTCTCTCACAACACTCTGTCCTCCTCTCCGTCCTCCTCCTGTCTCTCACAACACTCCGTCCTCCTCTCCGTCCTCCTCCTGTCTCTCACAACACTCCGTCCTCCTCTCAGTCCTCCTCCTGTCTCTCACAACACTCTGTCCTCCTCTCCGTCCTCCTCCTGTCTCTCACAACACTCCGTCCTCCTCTCCGTCCTCCTCCTGTCTCTCACAACACTCTGTCCTCCTCTCCGTCCTCCTCCTGTCTCTCACAACACTCTGTCCTCCTCTCCGTCCTCCTCCTGCCTCTCACAACACTCCGTCCTCCTCTCCGTCCTCCTCCTGTCTCTCACAACACTCCGTCCTCCTCTCCGTCCTCCTCCTGCCTCTCACAACACTCTGTCCTCCTCTCCGTCCTCCTCCTGTCTCTCACAACACTCTGTCCTCCTCTCCGTCCTCCTCCTGTCTCTCACAACACTCTGTCCTCCTCTCCGTCCTCCTCCTGTCTCTCACAACACTCTGTCCTCCTCTCTGTCCTCCTCCTGTCTCTCACAACACTCTGTCCTCCTCTTCGTCCTCCTCCTGTCTCTCACAACACTCTGTCCTCCTCTCCGTCCTCCTCCTGTCTCTCACAACACTCTGTCCTCCTCTCTGTCCTCCTCCTGTCTCTCACAACACTCTGTCCTCCTCTCCGTCCTCCTCCTGTCTCTCACAACACTCTGTCCTCCTCTCCGTCCTCCTCCTGTCTCTCACAACACTCTGTCCTCCTCTCTGTCCTCCTCCTGTCTCTCACAGCAGTTTGAATATTAATCATGTTCTGCTTAGTTGTGATGAGAAAGGTAATTTTCCGTGTTATTTATTTTGGAGTCTTTACTTTTATAAACCAATGAAGCTGCATTTATTAAGAACACTGGGTGAATAGAGGCTACTCAGGGGTTGAGGCAAATTAAAGAGGTTTTGAGTCTTAAGGGAACAGGCGCACTTTAGTTAAGGTTGGTTTGCATCCATCCCTGATTTATGCTGCTCATCCTTAAAGGGTCGCGGGGGGGGGGGGGTCAATCCCAGCGGATACTGCAAGAGAGGCGGGTCACAGCCTGGTTAGGTCACCAGCTCAACACAAATAACCCTTCACACCCAGATTCACACCTACGGTAAATTTAGCATCCCCCTTTATTCTATCTGCATGTGTTTGGACTGTGGGAGGAAACTGAAAACCCACGAGACGTGACGACAACATGACACACAACAAATATCTGTTAATCACCTTCATTAACATCTAAAGGCAAACTTTTCATTGTTACCCTGACCACAATCTTACATTAAACAGTTGTGAACGGAGCCATACATAAGTTACCTAACTCTGTGGTTTGCAAATAAAGTAAAAATAGATTAAATAAATACTTTCTGACCATCTTGCTGAACAGGCCTACATATACTAATGAAGTCAATATTAAATAAATAATCATTTTTTCTCTGCAGTTTGTTTCCCTCGGGATCTAATTACTATTTACTGCAGATGTCTACAAGTACAAAATTTCCACAAAACTTCTTGAGACTGAATCAACAACTTAGATTTAAGACTTGCTGTAAAGTTTAAGCGCCTGATATTTCTGAATGTGTGTAGATTGGTTTAATGTTGTATTTCTGCTGTGTGTTGGAGAAGAAACAACACAAATCCACCTGTGTGCTTTTTGAAAACTTAATTTGTAATGAAACCCACAAACGGATCCGTTCACTCAACACAAACCTCACCTACACAAAACAGGATCTGAGGAACAACCACAGAAAGTGAACTGAAGTTGACATCCTGCAAAGACTGTGTGAAGCTCTACAGTCCGTGCACTTGTCATCCTGAGTGCCTTTTAGCACAGTCAGGGCCCAGTGGGAATCGAACTGCCACCGCTCACACTGTCAGTGTTTTCACAGACATGAGAGTGAAGAGCAACGTGTGTGAGGTTGTGAGGTCAGGACTTACAGAGACACTCACATGTGTGCTTTATGTTGGCCTGGATTTTACTTTGAAGGTTTGGAGATTTGCTTTTGTTATGTGTGTGTAAAAGAAACTTCCGTGGCAAATTGTTTGTAAGACCACACACACACACACATACACATACACATACACATACACATACACATACACATACACATACACATACACATACACATACACATACACATACACATACACATACACACACACACACACACACACACACACACACACCCACCATAAACTCATCTGCAATGTGTGTAAACCATCTTTTATTATTCTGCCTTGGAGGAAAATTCTTAATCTTTTCTTTTGTGTGTGTGTGTGTGTGTGTGTTTGTGTGTGTGTGTGTGTGTGTGTTTGTGTGTAGTTTCAGCATTAGCTCTCCCTCTCTCTTTTTACATTTGATCGCTCTTCTCTGTCTCACCCTCCCCGCCCTCTCTCTCTAACCCAGTTTTGTTTTTTGTTACCCTCTCTCAGCATCTTCTGGTTGTTCCCACGTGTGTGTATCTGTGTGTGTATTCATGTGTGTGTTTGTGTGTGTGTGTGCATGTGTGTGTCTACTTGTTTGTTTGAATGAGCAAGCGAGTTCCTGAGCTGTGGGCTCGCAGCATTTGGGATGGATTTACTGAGGTTATATGAGGATTTCCCCTCTCTTCCCCATCTCCTCATCCTCGTGTGTTTGTGTGCGTGTCTGTGTGTGTGTGTCGGTGTGTATGTGCGTGTGTGTGTCTGTGTGTGTGTGTGTGGGTGTGTGTGTGTGTGTGTGTGTGTGTGTGTGTGGTCTTGCGGGCTCTGAGGTAATTATGGGAGATTTCTCCCTCAATGGAGCGAGCAAGGGGCAGGTGCCTGAGGAATACTCTCTCTCTCTTTTTTTTTATTTCCGTCCCTTTTTGCTCTCTTTCAATCTGTCTCCCCCCCCCCCCCCCCCCCCCATCTCCTCAGGGCCTGTTCTCCCTTCATCCGTCTCCGTCTCTCACTCTTCTCTCATCACGGCGGCGCTCAGGTCATCAGATCATGTCACATCATTTTTGTTGGGCACAAAAAGCCAGACCATCACACACACACAAACACTAACACACAAACACACACGCTCACATGTGCAGACACACAAACAGGCCCATGTGTGCACACAAGCGTGCAACCTAAATGCTCAGTAAGTAGACAGCAGTCGTCCACCTCTTAGAAACAGTGAACTGACACTAAATCTGCTTATTTCTCTCATAAATCATCAGTTGAATCTGGTTTGAGTCTTTTTACTGAAACTTTACCTTTTTCAAAACTTTCGTACTTCATCTCCTCAAAGGAAAAATTAAACACAAATAAATACATAAATAAGTGGAAACTTTGTAGATTTAATTTGAAAAGATTGCTTAAAGTGGGTCCATTAAACAATTGAACCATAGACCGTACATTAAAGATGGACAACAGTTCTTTCCAGTTTCCACAAATGAAGCCAAAATATTGCAGGCATGAACGCTGCTATTTAAACAATTATTATGTTTCACCTCCTTTTTATAGAATCAAATAACAAATTAAAATCAAGCCGAGTAGAAACTTGAACACATGAACATACATCAGTGTGATAACAATGATCTAAAATGAAAGAAACCATACTTTGATTCTTTTCCAGTTTGGTCCCTGTCCCATCTGCTAACATGGAGAAGGAGGGGTTTATGACTTATGGTTCTGCCGGCCACCAGGGGGCGATCAGGACTATCATCCTACCCCCAGCACTCTTTCATTGCATGGATACAATTATGCCTTTAACCAGAAAATAGTGTGATAGGAATAACTTTGCATATAGAACAAATGTGTGAATGTGTGAATGCGGCGCTTTGATTGGTCGATAGGACTTTAAAGCAGTTACATATCAATGCAGCTCATTAACGAGCTCGTGCCAAATTGCAATTAGATCAACCATCAATGATTGAAAACACAATCAGGGGTTTTTCTCTCTCTTGTCGATACTGAGGAACGATGCTGATAACAACTGTTAAAGCCTGAATCTGAATAACTGTTCACTCAACACGTGTGCTGCTCACAGCTCCACTTTGTCCGTGAGCCGGTGGTTTGATCCCCGGTTCCGCTCCCGTCACACGCCGGAGAGACCATTCCTGCGTCTGTCGAGTGTGAAATTCCCCTGTTAATGTTTATAAATGACACCGTACACAACGTTCGTTTTCAATGCTCGGCTTCGTTTGTCATCGACTTTGTTTTAACACCAATGAAGGAAAACTAGAAAAGAGAAGGAGGGCAAGGAGAGGGGGGGGGGGGGTTGTCTCAATGCAGATGAATTCAGAATGTAGTTGCTCTCGTTTGCTTATTTGTGTGTTTCTTTTGTTTGACGACAGAATCAGACAGAGATACGAACACGGAACACAGAACTACTTCAATTAGCCGTCGTTAGCAAGCTGTTGTGGTTCTCACTGTCAGAAGCTGTCGGGTCGGGTTCAGACAAAAGCAATCGAATGAAATCTGTGTCCGTCTGTTTGTTGGTCTCTGTCTGTAATCGGGGGGGAAACAAGCAGATACGTCAGAGTCACGACAACACAAACATAACAATAACGGACTCAAGTCGGTTTGGATACACACAATATCAGCTTTTTATTTCTAATGGACGAACATGAAGCTTCCTGAGTTTGTGAGATCGGTTGCTAACATCGGGAAACGAGCGATGACGGAGGAACTTAGAGTCTCTCCATCCGCTCCTCCTCGGCTGTGATTGGCCAGTCTGTTGGCGAGCTCTGCACGAACCGCTGCTCTGCTCCTCTTGTTGGATTAAAGAGATGAACTCATCCAATCAGCTGCGCTCGTTTCCGGCTGAAACCCAAAGTATGTGTGGACAAACACGTATGTGGTTAAAACGCTGGCGTGTTGGTTCTGACATGTTTCCTGAACGTGTGCAGGAGGCGTGTCCACGTTTTATTTGCCGCTTTAATCGTCTTCTCCTTTTTCCCCGTCACGCACTCCCTCTATCTCATCGCTGCATCCCTCCTCCTAAACATGACTCATCCCTCTTCCTCATTCCCATCACTCCCCCCCCCCCCCCCCGTTTATCTCATCCCTGCTCTCTGCTCCTCTCTCCACCTCTTCTCCTCTCTCTCTCTCTCTCTCTCTCTCTCTCTCTCTCTGATTAATCTTATGTTCTGGTGACCGTCCAACAACAGCTGTTTCCAGTGGCTGGCAGTAGTTTGGTCTGTTTACGCATGTGTGTGTGTGTGTGTGTCTGTGTGGATGTGCGTTTCACTTGTTCTCTATCATTCTTGCCCTCTCAGTTCAGTTCAAATGGACTTCAGTGGCATTATCTCTCCATAGCCACACACACATGCACACACATGCACACACACACACACACACACACACACACAAACGCACACACACACACAGATGCATTAGAGGTAGTGCAAAGAGAGGACAGAAGCAGTGTCTGTGTATTTGTGTGTTAGTGTGTTTGTGTGCCTCATGAATCCGACTATACATTACAGAAATCTCTCTCTCTCTCTCTCTCTCTCTCTCTCTCTCTCTCTCAATCTCTCTCTCTCTCTCTCTCTGCCTCCACGTGACTCAGGGATTATCTCTCTCAACCAAAATAAAGCTGAGAGAGAGAGCGAGTATGCGGAGAGTGAGGGAGGTAAGGAAATAAGAGGGAGAGGGAGAGAGAATGGCAGACTGTAGGAGAGGGAAACCTTTGAGAGAAATATGAGAGAAGGAGGGGGGGGGCGAGAAATACATTTATGATTCAGCTGCAGGAGCCAATCAAATGGATGGATGTGCTGACAGTTAACTGGTCACAAACGAATCTGATCACGTTACAATAAAACTCTGTTTGTCGTAGTACTAGTTTTACGGGATGCACATTTCAAGTTTCGTTTTTACTCGGGGGAGCAAAGGGAGACAGTTGTTGGTTTGAGTCCCAGTTTGGCCTTTGTGTGTGGGGATTGGCTGCAGCCCTCCTGAGACCCTCAAAGGATCAGTGGTATTGATAATGAATTGATGAATAGATGGATAGATGTTTTCAAGTTTATTCTATTTATTTAGATATGACAAATTAAAAATCTCCTTTGTCTTAGTTAGTGACCGGAAGAACGAACGAGCCGAATAAAAGAAAGAGAGGACAGAGGAATTCAGACATCAATCAAATGGACAAATTTAGTCTTTTCTGTATTTTGACTTAATTCTCCAAATGCAACAGAGGAGAGTGATAAACGTCATCTATCAGCAGCAGGTATTTAATTCTCCCTTCTTGCACCAAGACAAATTCCCCAAACGGACAAACTTTACCAAAGCCATGAAATATTTCATCATTGACATCTGTGCTTCAGGTCTGCATCAGTCCCGAGCGTCAGGAGACAGTTTGTCATCTGGGTTCCAGGAGACAGAGTCCGAGCCTCTTTAATGACCCTCGTCCACACGGGGACTCACAGCTGTAAGAGGACATCATATTTTACCCACAACGTTTTCATGTCTCAGGTGAGAATCAGTTCAGTGTTCTACCTCGTCCCAGGGTTTCTTTGAGATCCATCTTCAGAGCTGACTCACTGTTCAGATGTAGAAGCCGTGTGACATCCCATGAAACACTTCAGGTTCTCCACTCTTCTGGAAGCAGCAGCTCGTCCCATGTTTCTTTGATGGAGCGGCGTCACCACACACGACATCAGACTGCACAGCAGGATTCATGCAGTCGCACCGCATCACATCACACTCGCACACAGAGGGAGCAGGGTGTGTGTCTGTGTGTGTGTGTGTGTGTGTGTGTACAGCACCCTCGCTCATGAGTCACGATCTATTCCTGCACACCACCACAGTGTGTTGCTGTGTTGGTGCGTGGAGAAGAAAACACTGCAGAGTCCACAGACACACAACCAGATGTGTCAGAGGAGCGACCTGATTGGTCGACGACACTCTAGTAATGAAGTCCCCCTAAAAGTATTTCCGTTGTGATTGAATCTCAACCCTGAAGTTAGTGATTCATTATTAAATGTAATGAGATTAATTTAGAGAGATATAAGTAGCATGGACCTGTTCACTATTTAAATGCGCTTTGAGGTAAATATAAATTAATATTTTAGAAAGTTAAGAACAAATCATGAAACATTACTTCAAACTACACAGAAAGATGGACGGCATGACAACTCCCTGAAAGTGAAGCAAAAACGCCCTGAACGCCCCCTGGTGGCTGGCTGCTGGATAGGTAATAGACCTCGCCTCCTCCATGTCAGTGGATTGGACATGAACTAATTTAAAAATGATGTCATCGGCACAAGTTAGCAGCATTTGTATCTGGGGGTTCTTTACTTACTTATTTCTTTCTTACTAGATCATTATCTTTATTAACCTTGCAGGTCAGTCTGTTATTCATTAATCACAATCTTTATAATCTTTAGGTTACTGAGCCATTTACCGTGTGTGACCCTCAAACTCACTGTTTCAAATCAATTCAGTTTTATTTGTAAAGCGCCAAATCCTAATAGAGATTACCTCAAGGCGCTTTACACAAGAAGGTCAAGACCTTTAAAAATGATAAACAAACCCAACAGTTCCCACAATAAAAATAAAAGACTCGAAACAGACGATACGCATCTTAAAATAGTCTCAGTGCAAATAAACAGGTTCATATAAAGTAGCTCAGTGTGGAAACAGTGCATTCATCAGACGGGGTTTCTTCCTCTCCTGCTCCCCCTCTTCCTCTCCTGCTCCCCCTCTTCCCATCCTGCTCCCCCTCTTCCTCTCCTGCTCCCCCTCTTCCTCTCCTGCTCCCCCTCTTCCTCTCCTGCTCCCCCTCTTCCTCTCCTGCTCCCCCTCTTCCTCGACCTCCTGCCTGTCGTCCCTGCAGCAGCCGCTCGTCCGTCTCTGTGCAGCTGCTGTTGTGTCAGGCAGGTTTTCACAGGTGTGACCTCCAATCCACCTGGATCTCCACCAAGGAGACTCACAGGAATCTGCATCAGCAAGTTTAGATCAGTGTTGCACAAGGAAAACTCTGCACACACACAACACTCCACAACCCCACCACTGTACACAACACTTTTCATACACTTCAATGTAGCAACAAAATCGTAAAATCTCACCAAACTCTTCACCACGACCTTCAGGTTTATGGTCAGATGAGCATTTGGTTCCTCCCATTTTTGACATCATGAAGCTGTTGCATGTGTCTGAGGAGTGTCAGTCAGGGCTACTCCACCTTTAACGAGCTGCCGACCACAAAAATGTACTTCCTCAATCTGGAGTTTTATAATCCAAACTTTTAGAGCGGTGAATAGAACAAGAGCTTTGCAGACTGATAAGTAACTTTTAAGCTTTTTTATTATTTCAGTTTCCTACTTTATAGACACTGAAAAACAATTTATAGGTTAAAAAAGTCAAATATTTGCACTTCAGACGATTGTTTTTCTTCCAGGCTCATGCATGTCTTCACTGGTTAAAACTTAATTTGCATTTAAAAGTTACAGCCACAATTATTCCGACTGGCTCCTGATTGCTTTGTGAAAGGAACCAAACACACACAGTGCGATGGAGGAAGGCGGTTGACAGCCTGCCAGCTGAGACGAATCGGTCTGAATGCTAATGGAACCAAATATCTGCACAGAAATGAATCAGCAGCTACACAGGAAGTGAGCCTGCCTCCCAAAATTAAAGATTTCTCTTCAAAAAACTGATTTCACTCCCACAGTCTGAGATCGGCTGTTCTCTTAAGTTCTGGATCTGAAGGTGGTCGAGACGTGAAGTCGCTCCTTGTTCGGATCAAATTAAAACAAGTCTCTCTGGATCTACTCTTTAAGCTTTGAGCTTTCTCAGTCTATTTCCAAGATGTTCAGAGGCTTCCACTTTCACTGACATTGCAGTGAAGCTGTCGAGATTTCATCAGCGTGTGTTCCTTCTCCTGGAAACTGTGTTCGACTTTCCCCTCGGCGAATCGTATCCATCTGACACTTCCAGAAAGTCTGTGGAGCACATGTCGAGAACGTATCATCTGCTTCAGACTTGCCGTTAATTGTTTAGGGTCCAGGGAAGAGCAGTGTTGAATCTGATGTGATTCGGACTTGGTCAGTGGAGGGGGGGGGGGGGGGGGGGAGCAAGCCGACAGGGTGAAGTCCTCAGACCGAGTTGAACAAGTCTTCTTCTACGTCCTTGGTAAACCCACAGATGTGGTTGGCAACTGGCGGCCCACGGGTCAGCACCGGCCTTGACCATTTATATTTGTATTCCACCAAATGACATTCATAGCATCACTTCCTTTGTCTACAAAGTAAAAGCACTACTTTCTGAGTTAGTTGTGAACTTTGGTCTGACATGAGAAAATAACACCAGTCAATAATCTAACAGATTCCAGCTTCACTGCAGATAAACCAGGTGGGATGAACACAAAGTTGTTTGAATCTTCACTCTGCATCATAGACTCTTGATGAAAAGCCTCTGAACATAATGTCCAGCACACAAACAATAAAAAAGCCCTTGTTCCTTCTTGTTTATGACATTATTAAATCATATTTTATGACATGGTTTAAGAATTATTGCCTTTTTTTAGAATTTCAAATTCACGACAGATAACACATTATATTATGTTGTTCTCCCGTCGGCAGTGAATACAGAACATAGCGTTCAAATATATGGATGATAAGTTCCTTTGTATTATTAAAGTCTGAACCATGTGATTCTGGACTTGTGCTTGTGTTGTCACTAAACTGCACTACAACTTAATAAGTAAAGAATTCATCTAACTTTTAAATCTGTGACTCAATAAACTACATGAGAGTCAATTCACAACAATCAGATTCACCAGAGAGAAAGTTATTTAGATATGTAAATAATCAAGACACTGAAGTTGAGCTTCTCAGAAACCAAATCCACAATCTGAAGTTCCAGACTCTATGTTTATGTAATAAATCCCAGTCTGAAAAAACAAACGTCTGTGTATCACAGAGAAACAAGTGGAACAATCTTCCTCCCGAAGGATTTCCACAAACAACAGGAGCTGAAAACAGAATCAGAGTCAACACTTGTTTCCAAAAATTCAAATTCCATCCTGCAGCTGCTCAAACCTGGTAAACACACACAACTTCAAATTCTTTGGGCGGGATTAGAAAGTTCAACACCAGGTGAGAATATATTTGGTGTATATTTATACACGGAACAAGTTTTTTTGTTCTTATCAAGAATCAAACCTATTAAAAGTTTTCTTTATGATACAATCATTTCATAGTTTTATGTATTTATAGATTTCTGTCTCTGACGGGGTTTAAGCGTTTTAAATATACATCTATAAGATGTGTATATGTATGAGACGCTATGTGTGTGTGTGTGTGTGTGTTTGTGTGTCTGTGTGTGTGTGCGCTGAAGAGCAGAAGTTGCCATGAACAGACACCAGCTCATTGAAACATCAATGACAAGAATGCAACAAGGCCAATGCAGAGTACACACACGCTGCTTTGAGTCAATCTCACACACTCACAGCCCACTGGACACACACACACAAACACGCTCACACTCAGACTCACACACCCACTTAGAGCCGACTGGACACACACTCACACTATACTTTGGTTAATTCTTCTTTTTTTCTTCTTGTCAGACACACAAGGAGTTCAGATGAGTCAATGTTTGTTCAATACCGTTCTTAATACACACACACACACACACACACACCCACAAACACTTTTACTACATACATTGGACTCGCTTAACACATTCTTCAGCTTGCACACAATCTGCCCACATAGTAACGCCCTGGTCACACACACCCACATTCAGAAACACACACAGACATTGACTCACTTTTTTAAATTAAATATTTTAAATTAATATTCTTACAGCAGGAAAATCTTTGGATCATGTCGACAATAATGAATCACAAACCAGACTCAACATTTTCAGTCATATGTCCCGATGAGATTTTGTGACTTTAAACAAAACCCCTTTAGCAGTTATTATTTAATAATAATATATTTCTTTTATATATTGGATGTGTTGAACCGGAGCATCAGTCTGACCGTCAGTTAAACAAAAGTTTGAATAGTGAAAACAAAACTTCATTCATGTGACAAGTCTTGTTTCACTTCAGCTCCCAGTTTGGGAAATGTTCTTATTTCATCATCTCGGCTCTTTCCAGTGACTCGACTGGTCAACCCCTCGATTTTGCAAAATGTGTTTTCACTTTATGATTTAGATTAAGTTCTCACACGAAGTCCAGTTACATTCGATAAAACCATATCCACAAAGACAACAACTCTTGAATTTTAAATATTCAAATAAGTTGTATTTATAACTATAGTCCCCGATAGTCCCAGTACCAGGTCTGACCACCAGGAGAAGTCCTGTACGTTGCATGGGTCGACTGGTGGACCATGAAAAACACCCATAAAGTTTTTCCTGGCCTTGTGTGCTTGTCGTTCAGGATTCATGTTCCTAGAAGGAAATGTTGACATAATTGAAATGAAAATGAGGCTTATAGGGAAAAAATATAATCAATAATGGGTCTTTATATACATAAATGTACAATATTTACTTTATCATGATAAGCTGATGCAAGAAACCTTTATTATTTAAACCTCTAACATATAAAAAGTTTGTTTCCCCCAAAATTAAAGTTTCTTTGTTGCATAAAAACATTGTATAAATTAATATTATAAAACAGATTTACAATTTACAGTAGAACCGGACTTTGAGGCCGTGGAATCAAACGAATTAAAGATCCTGTTTGACTCTTTCAATGAGTCTTTCTGAACCGCAGAGAGAAGTAGTTACTTTCATCCTGAGTCAGTCACAGAAGTAAAACAAGGGAAGAAGGACTCACCACAAAATTGCAAAATACACTAAATCTTTTCTAGACTTCCAGATCTTAGCTGTCGATCATAAAACACAACGTGGAGTCTTTGATTCCTGGTTCACTGACCCTCAGCACAGAACGATTCTTCCTGCATCTAATCAAAGTAACTCAATGTTTTAATGAGGCTGCAGCTTTAATGAGGTTTACCGTCCTAGTTTACCTTCTCACGGAGACACTAGATTTACTTTAAAAGTTGGGTCCTGGTCTTAATAGGATTTAAACAACTTGGTAGCAGCTAATGAGAGTTTGTGTTAAGAGACAAAGCTGCAGGACCTTTCATGTCTCCTCCAAACATCTGGATGAGTTAGCAAAGTTCCCAAAGTGTTTTGTAAAGTAAATAGGTGCTTAGACAAATGTGCAACTTTATAGTTACGTAAATCAGTCTGGTGGAATGTAGCTGTGTTTTTATTTAGTGACTTTTTAGAAAGTTTTAGACCCAAAGAAAACGTCAGGTTAGTGTAAAGTTCTCCCTCACCCGCCCTCCTGCTCATCTATCACCTACTTCATGTTTCCAAACTTTCACTCTGCCCGAACTCCTCCTGTTTTAATGCATGTGTGTGTGCGTGTGTGTGTGTCTGTGTGTGCGCATGTGTTTGCTCTGCAATCAATATTCCTGGTAGGTTTGGCTCCGGTTGCAGATTCGGCTCACGTCCCTCCCCTCTGACAGCCGTGACAAAGCAAACAGAGGAATATGGATCATCAGCGCGGCCGTCCAGCTGCTGATGGGCGTGTTGTGTTGACTAAAGAGCTCATATCTGAGGAACTCTTCTTTATTCCTGTTTTGTGTGAGACGCTGTCACACACACCGGCAACAGAGGCAGTGTAATTCATGCGAAGGACGCCCTCGCTGCTGTCATGGATTGATCTTAGCTAAGGTGCGGAGCGTCTTTGAGATTTTCCTCATGCATAAAAACAGAAAGCCAAGACTCAGGCCTTGCTCCCTTCTTTATCGTATGAGTCGGGACAGCGACTATTAATCCTGTGATTTGCAGCGTTCCTCAGCTCGAGTCCCCAGAACTGCAGTTTGTGACCCATCGCTGCATTCGTCAACAGCCCCGAGGCTTTTCAACCAGATTGAACAGTGGTGAGGTTGAGAATATCTATTATATCCCAGAAGAAAGAAAACACAGGCACAAGGTTCCTGAGCTTAATGAGCTGCTTGGATTTCACAAACACACTTTGAGGTTAAGAGAGTCAGTGATTTAAAGAGAACTGTGAAGTCCTCCAGGGGAAGAACTGCTCTAACTTTACTGACACTTGTGACTGACACTCTCAACTACTTATAGAACTATATGTTGCAGCCGCTCGTGATTAAAGCCACTATACATTGAATGAAAATGCTGCTCTGCCTGTTTCACGTCTGCTGCAGTGAAACTCAGTATTTGAATCACAGCTGGAAACACTTTGTTTGAACAACATTCGTTTATTATCTGTAAAACACTTTGTCCTTATGAGTGTGTTCCAGTCTCCGTCGCTGCTGGAGGTCGAATCCATTTTCTGCCTCTGTGATCGTTTGTTCTCGGCCCATTTCTTCCATTTCTTTCTCATGCATGGGCCACTCTCCTGCTTACTCCCTCCTCCCTCCAAACCACTTCCCACCTTGAATTTCCCTGTGTTGAATAACCCACCCCACCCCCCCAGTGCCATAATGCTGCCGTCTTGTTTTTCAGGAGGTCAGGAACGGACGCCGCTCGGGGACACTGGGTCACCGCACCGCAGTGCAGAGGTGCTTATGGTCATGTCATAAATAGAGTTGTGACCTCTGAGCATGGCCCCGCCCTGCATAGCTCAGCCTGGCGTGCACCTGCCCTCCAGGGAAACACTTCAATCTGCAGATCCATAGAGACGCACACCTTCATGTAATGCAAATCCACAGTGACACTCGTTCATGCAAAGAGAAGGGAGGATAATGAGTTTGTCGTTGGCTTTGAGTCCTGATGCTGCCAGGATTTACATTTTGATTCTGGATCATGGGTTTGTTTCCCTTCACCAGGACGAGTGCGTCTTCATGAGACAAATATAAAACACATCAGCAGATTCGTTTAGTCCAAGAAGCCTCGTCTTACTTTGGAGAATTAAAGTTTGTTGCTGTCTCAGAGCTGATTTGAGTTTAATGTGGAATATAGAGATGTTGTCCTTTTTATTTACACACATTGTGAAGTGTGTGTTCGTTGACAGAGAGGAGCGTTTGGTTCGTTCACAGGCCGACGCTGGAGGGGATCAAAATATATGTATCATATATGTGCTGATATAAACTGGGAGCAAGGTGTCCAGTCTGCAGTTGTGTTGCTGATTTGCAGAAAATACACCGAACAAGAAAAAACAAAGGTGACAAGTACGACGAGAGATTTCATTTCCCAGTTGGGACGTAGTGTCTGTCACTATTTACATTTGTTATGTCTATTTGTGTGTTTGCAGTGCATTGAACTCTCTGGGCTTCCGTAGTTTTTGATACTTGAAACTTCAGAGTGGTGCAGATTCTAGGTGTAACCAAAACAAGAGTGATGTGTTTGATATCAAAGAAGTGCGGATGAATGTGACGCTGAGAGAAAAAGAGAGGGCTGAGAAGATAGAGAGGAGAGGAGGGAGAGAGGAGGATCATCCAAGAGAGAGAGAGAGACAGAAAGCTGAAGGAGGAGGGTGGAAAGAGAGAGAGAGGAAGAGGAGAAGGAGAGCAGAGGGAGATGGATGGAGGAAAAAGAGGGAGAGAGGCACCCAGAGTATCAGTGAAGAGAGAGAGGAAGAAAACGAGCAGCACAGAGACAGCAAGAAGAGAGAGAGGGGAGAGGGGAGAGAGAGCGAGAGAGAGAGGGGAGCGATAGAGAGAGAGAGAGAGAGAGAGTCTTGAGTCATGTGACGGAGCAGCACGTGTTAGCCGGCAGTGTCAACTCTCTCTCTCTCTTTCTCTCTCGCTCACATTCCTTCCACTCAGATACAAGGGGTCCTCTCAGCCAATCAGGAAGCAGCGTTTGTGTTCCATGCTTACTATCCATCTCTCTCTCTCTCTCTCTCTCTCTCTCTCTCTCTCTTTCTCTCTCTTTCTCTCTCTCTCTCTCTCTCTCTCTCTCTCTCTCACACACGTATATATTTTCTCCATCTTGTCGTTCTAATCTCTTCTCCCTCACATGCGCATCACATCTGTGTTGTAATGTAAATCTCATGTGACGGCCTCACACTTCAGGGGAACGCACACGAGATGTGTTCACCCGAGCGGAGTCCCGACGCTCGTAGTGACGTGAACCTTCTGCTGATGGTGATTTACAAACCCAGTCACTGGCCCAGCAACCAGCTCAGCCTACTGGGAATCGTCTGTCCACCTCTGAGAGTTCCGAATCTGACCACTAACCCAGATTGTCCTCCAGGACACAGAGACTCTGAAAAATCATCTTATTCCATTCTGTTCGTATTTGATGGAGCTTGTGTTGTTCCACATTCTCAGCATTTTATTAAGCTAAATTAAGTTAATATGATTTAACTGTTCTCTCTCTCTCTCCCTCTCTCTCCCTCTCTCTCTCTCTCTCTCCTCATTATTTCAAACTATTCTTTAAATCTGTGCAGATTCTCCCATCTCCGTGTCTGCGTCTGTCTCTCGTCCTGGTTTGTGTTAAGTAAGTGCACACACTGGGATGGATAGGTTAAACACAATGCAGGCTAAGCCTCTGAGTCGGTGTGTGGCAGATGGAAGGGGAGAGAGAGAGAGAGAGAGAGAGAGAGAGAGGGAGAGAGAGAGAGAGAGGGAGAGAGAGGGGGATGAAAGACAAAATTGCAGGTGTTCTTCACGATCGATTGGAGAAGCCTCAGTTGTGTTTGTTTGCGAATGAAAACTCATAATATCCTGTCTGCATCTGTATTGTTTAGTGTCTGTTCATGAGAGTGTGTGTTTCTTCCGTGTGAGTATATCTGCACATATTGTGTGTGTGTGTGTGTGTGTGTGTGTGTGTATGTGTGTGTAAGTGTGTATGCATGTTTACAATCTGTATTGTTTGAACATTGTCGAGCCATCTGGGTTGATCAATACACAAACATACAATTGATTTACTTCACGTTATGTGAGCAAATATATGACGTGAGGAGGAAATCTGTGAATAGAGTGTGCGTGTGTGTGTGTGTGGGGGGGGGGGGGTCGTGGACCGACAGATGTGACTGTGCAGTCTAATCTCTGGTGAATGTAAACATTCCTCTGCCTAAGAGGTAAATGCCATAAGCCTCCACAGAGATGATGAGTCCCGCAGAGTAACTGGAGGGGGGGGGGTTGTTTTGATTCGATTCCACCATTGAAACTCCAAACGTTTCCCTTCAGCTGTCTCTTGACATTTTTTAGGGAAACATTAAAAAAAAAACACAGCAAATACTGAATTACCAGTTTTATTTCTTTGTTTATAATTCTGTGTAGAATTGTCTCTGAACTCGATGACACATAGTTAAAACCACATTCACTGAATAGTTTTGCAATTGCTGTAAAAAGCTAACGTGCCGATTTGTGAATTTGAACCAGACCAGCAGGAGACATTGTCCCTGCAATGTGTCTGCAAATGCAAACACAGAAACACTGTGAATAAAGAAGTAAACACAACAGTCACGCTCATTATACAATGCACGTTATTATCAAATTGAATACAAAGATTATCAAATCGGAGCTGCACTGGAAAAGGACGAGGAACAAGCAGAGGATCTTATTTCATTGGCTCCGGTCTCTCCTCTTTAGCTCATTGGTACATTCAGCACATCTGTTATTTCTGCATCATTTGCTGTGTATCAACCCAGACGCACCTTGCACATCTGGGCCTCAGCCACTGGATGGAAACTGTGTCAGTGCTGCTGCGCTGCAGTAATTATTTTCCTCTGAGGATGTTCTGTGATGTGTTTGGGTCGAGTCTGGCTCATCATCTGCCTTCTAGCTTGTGAAACGACTATTTATGGAAACTAGACGTTTTTATTTTTAATGCTCGTCATTACACACAGACACAGTTTGACCTGGAGCAGAGAGTCAGGACGTCTCAGGTGTTTGAGTCAAGGTCAGTTCTTCTTCCTGGTCTCTTAAGATCCTGTGTTCATCATGTCTCAGATCAACTTTATTGAAACAGAACAGGTACTTGTCATCTTCACTGTTTGCTGCACACAAATATAATCTAAAAAGGGTCTAAAGCACCAAACACATGTCAAACCCTGACTGTAAAGTCAAATGTCAGCTCTCCAAATGAAACAGATGGAGTTCTCATCCGCCAGTGAACCCATGGAGTCAAATCCCACTGACGGGTCACATATGTTTCCACGTTTTACTGAAGGGGAAACATTATGAAAATAACATGTCGGTGCATTAGACTAAAGGTAGAACTGGTCAGAACAGACAAACAGCAACAGACTCCTGGTCTTTTGGATTCCAGATAGAAGGATGGGTTCAAATCCCTGACATTTGAATTGTGTTGGTATTCAGATGTAAGTAATGGGAGCCTCAGTCTACGAATCAAGATGCTGGTTCAAGTCCCCAGGAAGAAGAAGAAGAAGAAGTTTATCACTGTCAAACCAAAACTGAAATAGACCTCACTGGTCACTGGGCTCTGAACCCAATGATCCATCATCTCGTCTCCATTGATAAACTGTTGATGCTCTGTGTCTGTCAGGCGTGTTCTGGCTTCGTACCCGAACAGCAGATGTGGCAAAGTTTACAAAACCCTCTGCACGTGTCACGGAGGTGTGTGTGTTGTGTTAGAGCTGCAGATGCTGAGGCTCATTCATATTCAATCATGGCACTGTAAGGTAAGAGCCTTCTGCAAACAAACACTTGTTTTTTGCATACATTTTCATTCTTGCTGCATAACACCCGGTCGTTAGTATTCAGGCGGATCCCGGTGACAGACATGCAGCGGCTCTCTCTGCTCGGTGGGAAGAGGACAGCTGAAATCCTCCGTCCTACATTTCACACAGAAACCCTTTTACCTGCTCACGGTGCAACTCTAGCAGCACGGTCATGGGAATCATGGAGTTCTTAGGAAGGCTTTCACAGCGGCAGCTCCTCACACGAGAGGAGCTGCTCTGCATTCAGCTTTTATCTCTCCCACGTCGCAGAGACTGAGGGAGTCAGGGAGGCGGGCCCGCTGATCCAAGATCTGCTATTCTGCTCAGAGAGGCTTGAAAAACGGCGGCCTAAAGATAGAGACTTTGCCGGAGTAAATATAGACACAGTGGGATGTTGCATCGCCGCCGGTGCACAGAACCTGACTCCCAGTTATGGTCATTTTTCATGTTTCCAGATGGAATTGATGGGAACTGAATTGAATCAGATACGTGACTTCAGGACGCTCACAGCTCAGAGGAGAGGCCGACTGTGTGGTTGGAGGATATTTTGATCCTTATTGCTGTTTGACCGACCGTTAGCAGGATTACACAAAAACCACAAAACTGAATTTTCATCTCTCTATGGTAAGGATGAGATATTGGATCCAGAAGAGCTGCTAGTTTGGAAAGATCCAGAATTTTGCTTTACATTTCTGTAGATTTCCCAAGAAACATTGCATTTATGTCAAGAAACTCATTAAGGGATCTGATGAATGTGTAAAGTTTGGCGTTTCCCACAGAACTAATTCAATATATGGCGATAACGGTGGTGCACCACAAGCATGACTGTTGCTTTCACGTGTAACCGATTTCGAGTGACGCAAACTAAAGACTAAAAGGTTCTTGCATAATAGAGAGAACTGCTGCCTCTTGCACGTCCGTACACAACTGCAGCTGAAACTATGAGGCCTGCGTGGACGGTAACAACTTTATTGGCGATAGATCAAACATGTGAGTGAGCATGAGGCAAAGAGCTGAGCTGCACAATTCAGCTAGAGAGTAAAACACCAAGTGAGAGATCTAGAGATTCATTATGTGATGAGACCAATCAGAATTTGACGGTTAATCAAAGGGAACACTGGTGTAGTGAGATAGAGCATGAAGCTTAGTGGTGATATGCGCTCTCTGTACCATTCTGGTTCTCTCTGTTTTTCTGAATCATAAAAATAGTTGAGGTTTTCAATCTTTCATGAGTCACTAGGGACACGTGGGACCAAGTATGATCCAGAAATACACAGAAAACCAGGTGGAAGAGCAGTTTGCTTCAATATTGATGAAGAAAAATTACTTGGATCAGAAAACCAGACCTTAGAAAGAAAGTTTACCACAGCACTTAGTTCAATCGTAGTCAGAACTGAGCGTGAATAAAGATTTTAGTCTCTGAATCACTTTAAGAGTTAAATTGTTTTTGCAAACCTGTGCTTTTCTTTCAGGCCCTACATGTAATTACTCTTGTCTTTAGAAATAGTGTTTCACTCTCAGCAGCTCTTGCCTCCAGCTGTGTTGTTAGTGATGGTCTGTGTTAAAGTACTCAAGAGGGGAATTGATGCAAACGTGGTGGAGAAAAGTTCTTGAACAGAGTGAAAAGCTGATTTTTACTGTTCATATATCAGGATGAGAACTTCCACAGAAGGCCTGTGAATGAAGACATTTGAAAACGATGCACGTCTGCTCCTCAGTTTGTCCCCAGGTGTCCCAGAGTGTGAGAGACACAGGAGAAGACGTGATTTATAAAACAAGAACAATGGTTATAAAGAGAGAGGGAAGAGGGTGAGTGGTTCAGTCAAGAGAAGAAGAGAGAGGATGGAGAGTTAAAGGAAGATCTGACGGGGAGCTGTAGGGAAGGAGAGGTGACTGAGGTGGAGGTGGAGAAGGAGAGATTGTAACAAAGGATGAGAGAGGGACGGAAAGAGAATGTAAAAGAGGAGGAGGAGGAGAAGATGGAGGCTATGATGACGCATATGAGGAGAGTGGAGAAGAACAGAAGTTGAGAGGAAAGGAGAAGTTGGCGGAGGAGAGGGAGAGATGAAGGGAAGGAAAGGAGGAGGAGTACGGATGGAGAAGGAGACGAAGAGGGCGGTGAAGCAAAAGAGAGGCTGAGACGAGGGGAGGAGAGTCGCTGAAATCAAAGAGGAGGAAGAGTGTGAATTGATTTTTACTGTCTTCTCCTCATCAGTCTCCATCACAGTCTACAACACGCACACACACATCAACACACACACACACACACACACACACATTTGTTTGTTCTGTACTTGTAAGGATCTTTTGTGAAGCTGTTAACTGTAACATCTGTTATCTTCACGACTTCAGGCCTGAACCAAACCTTATAACCTAAGATGAACAATTGAAGAAATAAAAGTACAGACTTTCATTAAAAGTGGTGAAGTATTACAAATATATAGTTATTTTTAATTATAGAACCATGATAAAATCACAAATTATGATACGGAAAATATGCTTTTAAACTATTTTTGAAGTATGTGATTGAATGTAAGATAAAACCTGATGAATAAAGTGATAATTTAACTTAACACTTTATTTTTTCTAATGTATATTTCACAATTGCAGATGATTTACTTTCTTTATCGTGATTAAATCTGTGTCGAGCTTCAAATTAGTACATTCTCACATGAAATCATTTCAAAATAAAAGCCAGAGAAAAGTTTTACCGGAGCACGTCTCTGTTAAACAGAGTTCCATTGATCAGCTGGGCAGTGGGGGGGCCATGTTCAGTCAGAGATCGATGAACACATGACCCGTCTATGAAATAGGTCACAGCTCTGATTGATAACTGCAAACAAGACATGCTTTTTCTATAATCCACGTCGATACAGGACGTTGTCTGTCTGTGTGACTCTGTGTCTCTGCACAGCTTCATGAGAAGTTAATCTACAATATGATATTATCCTCCCTCATATTTTTATTAAGGAGCTGATCAATGAGGTGGATTATGATGGACGATCTTCACCTGGTGCAACACAGGATCACACACATGTAAACATGAAGACACGTGATGATCTACATCTGGATCTGGATGAGCATTAAATCATTAAAGAAACCATGAATTGGCTTTTTTGAAAACCAGATGAGATACATTTAGAGATCTGCATTGATGTCTTGTCTGCAAACAGCTCTTACACATTGTAGCTGTAACAGGAACACAATGTTGCTTTGGTGGAAATTTAATTGCATCGTTATCACTGGTTGTTCTGTGGGTGGAAACATCTTTCAATGGGACTAGGGAGCGAAATGTGGGATGAGCCTTACATGAATTCCACTTTTAATGAGATGAGACGGAAAACGATAGAGAACTCAGACTGAGGGAGAGAGAAGAAGAGAGAGAGAGGAAGTGGAGCTGAGAGTCTACAAGTTGAGCTTTTGTTTTAATTTTTTTTCATTTATTTTGGACCCAAACAGAAGCTCAGGCAGAAAAACACGATCGTGGATGCTTCAGTCTCCTGAGCAATGAGGAAGAAAACAGACAAAGTCAAAGATGGTAAAATAAAATCATTTGCAATGAAGAGACTTTTTATTAACCCTAAAAAAGTAAGTTATCTATTTTTATAAACACTTAACCCTAACCCTAACCCTTCTTTCAGCCAAAACAGGTTATATGTGGCAGAAACAAATCATAAATAATATCACCCATGTTCTTTCCAAACAACACGGATAAACTCTGAAACACAAACACATGTCGAGTGAATGTAAAATATTGATAAACGAGCGTGAAGCCTGGATCGTGCTGAAGAGGAACTGATGGATGGAGCGATGATAGCGAAGTTTATTTCCTGTGTGTGTGTTTGTGTGTGTGCACTAATAAAAACACGTGCGTGCAGTTATAACTGAACATAAACAATAATGATTATGAACCAGAAGCAATCAGAGCTCTAAAGAATCCACGTGCCGGATCGGTGGATTAGCATTTTGCCCGGTTGCCTCTTTCCCTCAGTGTTTGTGTCTTGAAGGATGTGAAGCCACCGATTGTGTGAACTATTTAAATTTACTGCCAATTTAGCAAATATAGGCAGGACCCCAGGTTCACGTGTACGTTCCAGCGTTTTCATTTCCTTCATGTATGAATGTGTGCCGCCTTCGGCAAAGTGAGCTCATCCTCGACCCTCGATTCAACTCCTATTAACCAATCAGAGGAGAGATTAGGACTCTAGCAGAAACGCCTCAGGTGGAAATCATGTGTTTGTTATGTTTTCATCTCTGTTTGGGAAAATTACATGAAATCTACTGAATGGATTTCTACAGAACTTCGGGGAAAGATCAGCACAGAACTCATTTTACAGGCAGATCCAGGAATTTTTAAATACCAGTTGTAATGAATAATAATAATAATAAAGTCTATTTAGTGCCTTTCTAGTTTCTGCTCTAGTCCCATGCAGCAGATTTCACGAGAGTCCACACGTATGAAATCTCTCTGCAGCAGAAGTGATTGAGTTACGAGGTGAAGTAAATAAACAGCGAGCAGAGGCAGTGAGTGGACACTGAAGGTCAGACCTGTGCTTCTCATGTTAATGCTGCCTTCAGGTGATACTCACGTTATTTACAGCCTCTACTTGTGAAATACGGCTTCTTGTTTATATTCTGCAGGACTAATTGAAAAGCAGATTTGGTATTTTAGCTTTTTCCATACTTTCTTGCTTGAATGATTGACTTCTACAGACTTTCCTCCTTCGACCTGAAGTGTGATTTTGCTAATTTCCTGTTTGATGTAAACCAGAGAACTTCTTCATTTAAGCTTGATGTGATTTAATGATTTTGTTGAACTGTATCTCTGACGTTTTGTGACATTTGAATATTGAGTTTTCATTCTTCAGATTCCAGACATAAGCTGATTCATCAGTCCAGGTATGAATCTGCACATTTCCCTGACTTCTTCCAGAGGGGCTGGAAGTGAGAAGCAGGACAATGTTCAGAAAATTCACAGATAGCAAAGAAATGCATTGATGAGGTTTCTAACACTTGAAGGACGTGAAAGAAACCAAATATCTCCGGATGAAGAAGAGGAGCAGTATACGTAGAAGACGAAGACGTCAACTTGGAAACACCAGGAGATTCCGGATCTTTTGGTGATGAGGGCCGACGCCGCTGTGGAAGATCTGTAAACAACAACACTGAAGTGAGAAGAATAAATTGAAAACAGACACATGGTCTCACATCATCGTTTTCACAGGGAACCCCAGTTTATTGTTTTAATCAACATACGTGTACGATCGTCATTTTTGGTCCATTCAGCTCAAATCGTCCTCGTGACCTTTACGCTGCTCAGCAGTGATGTCACCTCCTCAGCTCCGTGCCGCAGCGCAGCACGAATACAAAGATGCTCTAATTGATTTATTTGCTCCTTTTCTCAAGTATTTCACGGCCTCCATCTCAACAGAGCAGGTTATCACGTTCTTTACTCTCTCGGCTCCAAATCACCGTGATCACATTATCATTCCACGTTGTCGTTTTCCTGGTCGTGCGCTCCGCTCAGCAGATCAGTTCCCGTGCACTCGTTCACAAATTACGATTAGGACAGCACTAAACGCTGAAGATATTCACTAATGTTAAATACACAAGGTTTGCACTTCAATGTGTTGAATGGTGAATAATGTGTGAGGGACAATATGTGCACATGGTGGTTGCTGTGCAGCATGCAGCACGACTGTCAGGACTGGCAGAAAGGCAGGCGTGAACCCAAAAGCAACGACAATGAGGCAGAGTGGGAATTAGCAGAGTTCTTGGTTTATTGAACGAAGCAGGGGTCAGATACCAGGCAGTCAGTCCGATGCAAACAAATCCAAGAGGGAGCAGGCCAGAGATAATCCAGGGTAGACAGAGCAGGGGTCAGGAGCCAGGTAGTCAGTCCGAAGCAAACAAAACCGACAAGGGGCAGGCAGAAGAGGAGTCCAAGGCAAAGGCAGGCAGGTCACGAAGGAGATCAGGCAGAAGAGGACTCAGGAAAGTAACGCTGGAAAGATGAGGCACGAACACACTAAACAATCAGGCAGAGGACAAGGGGAACAGGCAGAGGACCGGGGGAACAGGCAGAGGACCGGGGGAACAGGCAGAGGACAAGGGGAACAGGCAGAGGACCGGGGGAACAGGCAGAGGACAAGGGGAACAGGCAGAGGACCGGGGGAACAGGCAGAGGACCGGGGGAACAGGCAGAGGACAAGGGGAACAGGCAGAGGACCGGGGGAACAGGCAGAGGACCGGGGGAACAGGCAGAGGACCGGGGGAACAGGCAGAGGACCGGGGGAACAGGCAGAGGACAAGGGGAACAGGCAGAGGACCGGGGGAACAGGCAGAGGACAAGGGGAACAGGCAGAGGACCGGGGGAACAGGCAGAGGACCGGGGGAACAGGCAGAGGACAAGGGGAACAGGCAGAGGACCGGGGGAACAGGCAGAGGACAAGGGGAACAGGCAGAGGACCGGGGGAACAGGCAGAGGACAAGGGGAACAGGCAGAGGACCGGGGGAACAGGCAGAGGACAAGGGGAATAGGCAGAGGACCGGGGGAACAGGCAGAGGACAAGGGGAACAGGCAGAGGACAAGGGGAACAGGCAGAGGACAAGGGGAACAGGCAGAGGACAAGGGGAACAGGCAGAGGACCGGGGGAACAGGCAGAGGACAAGGGGAACAGGCAGAGGACCGGGGGAACAGGCAGAGGACCGGGGGAACAGGCAGAGGACAAGGGGAACAGGCAGAGGACCGGGGGAACAGGCAGAGGACTGGGGGAACAGGCAGAGGACAAGGGGACAGGCAGAGGACCGGGGGAACAGGCAGAGGACTGGGGGAACAGGCAGAGGACCGGGGGAACAGGCAGAGGACAAGGGGGAACAGGCAGAGGACAAGGGGACAGGCAGAGGACCGGGGGAACAGGCAGAGGACCGGGGGAACAGGCAGAGGACCGGGGGAACAGGCAGAGGACCGGGGGAACAGGCAGAGGACCGGGGGAACAGGCAGAGGACAAGGGGACAGGCAGAGGACAAGGGGAACAGGCAGAGGACAAGGGGAACAGGCAGAGGACAAGGGGGAACAGGCAGAGGACCGGGGGAACAGGCAGAGGACCGGGGGAACAGGCAGAGGACCGGGGGAACAGGCAGAGGACCGGGGGAACAGGCAGAGGACCGGGGGAACAGGCAGAGGACCGGGGGAACAGGCAGAGGACAAGGGGAACAGGCAGAGGACAAGGGGAACAGGCAGAGGACAAGGGGAACAGGCAGAGGACAAGGGGAACAGGCAGAGGACCGGGGGAACAGGCAGAGGACCGGGGGAACAGGCAGAGGACAAGGGGAACAGGCAGAGGACAAGGGGAACAGGCAGAGGACCGGGGGAACAGGCAGAGGACAAGGGGGAACAGGCAGAGGACAAGGGGAACAGGCATGCAGATATAGAGGGGAGACTAATGAGGGAAGTGAAGACAGGTGCGTCTGTGGGTGGAGCCGGTGAAGGGATCAGAGGAATGAGGAAGGTGCAGAGCAGGGGGGGCGTGGCAGAGTTCTGAAAAGAGAAGAGAATTAGTCAACAAAACTCAACAGACAAACTGAAAATATTAATAAGAAGGTGAATTTGTGACAACGACAGCATATTTAAATGTTGACTTTCATCCCAGACACCCGACAAAACAAACCAAGCTCAACCCGAACCCAACTGCCAAGCAGATTCTTCTGTCCTGATGTTTTCCCCTCGAACATCTAGTGTAAAAAATCAAGTAGCCCAGCCAACGTGACTCAACCCGACTCACATATCATTTTAAATGTTTTGTGTAAACCCAGTTTGGCCTGGTTGGACCCCCCCACAGGTCCTGACTGGTCCCAATAAACTCCACAGCCAGCTGAGGAGTCGGAATTGTTTTGCAGTCCCACAGACCGGATCATATCATGACCTTGACTGATCCTTATGTGTTTACAGTGGCTGTGTCGGGTATACGTTTACATGTCACATCTGACTCTGGTTATTTAGTGTTGCCAGTCCATTAACTGCAAATATAAATACACTCCACCAATCTGCCACTGTAGCTGGGGAAATGAAAACCGGTTGGCTCTCACACTTCTTCACTTCTTCACTTCATCCTGCAGCTCACTTTGTGTTTGTTGTTGTTGCTTGTAAGGTGTGTGTTTGTGACGCGTCATCGATCAGCATCAACACCCACACACCTCCTGCCTTAAATCACTGTGTCAGCACGAGCCCACAGAAACAGACGCTGATATGAAACATCCCACAATGCGATATTAATACAGCGGGGGAGGAGGGGGGGCTCTGATAGGTCACTGCGTAAGGACATACCAGATAAAACCTATTTGCAGTGTGAGCTACATCCAGACCTTCACAAACATCTTGAGCTGCTCTGTCACTCCGACTTGGAGCAGACTCCAGATCCTCTCGTAAATTATGTCACAAACGATGCCAGAGGTCTGAGAGGAATCCTGCAGCCTGGAGTAAACATCGAGGAGCTCAGCAAATGTACAGATGATACCATCGTGTACACGTGATACCGGCACCACAACACAAACCGTCTTCACGTGCAGTGCAATACTTTATTTAGTTTAGGTTTTGCCACACTGACAGTTTATTCCACCTTTAAAAACGGTCAGTTACATGATGTTGAAGGAATTGTGACGTGAATCGATCGAACACTGAAGGACACACGTTGTCTTTTCAATTTGATGAGGAGTGTATTTGAATATAAACTTTATATATAAACAATGCTCTGTATTTGACCTACTGATGAGATGCAGGGAGTTTTATGGCTTTGACTTTTATTGCTTTATTTTTAACCAAATGGCGTTTGACCCTCTCCACTGGTTATTTACTCATTTTACTGACATGCTGAAATATACACTCAATCTGATATGAGATAAAACAATTTCTTCCACTGGCGATGATTTAAAATAATCAGCAGTTTGTCTTATGATGCTTTGACATTAACCATCTGAATAAGAATCTAGTGAGAGGTTTGGTTTGATGTGGTCGACCAGTGTTGAAGTACGACTCCAGTCCAACTCCAGTTCAGATCTTCAGGACAAACTTTGGACTTCAGGAGCCGACTGGTGACCTTTGACCTATCAATCATGATGTTTTACCTGTTTATATATCATCTAACATCTATTCCAAACCCAGCTTATCAGAAACATGAACACCTGAACAGACATCAGTGTGATAAGAACGACCTAACATGTCAGAATCATATCTTTGAGAAGAATTTAGATCACATGACTTGTGAGTTTGGTCCATGTCCCATCTGCTAACACGGAGGAGGCAGGGTGTTTGACCTTTTAACCTTCAGACCTGGAAGCTGGACACAACGACTTTTATCGTATTTGTAGCAAATTCATCGGAAGACCTGACTCATGCACTGCGGTGACCTGAGAGTCGACCCAGATCTGCGGTGACCCCCGGTGAAAGCAACACCGTGTATGACACGCGTGTAACTCAGCTGATCTGGATGTATCAGAAGTGAATGCAGTCATATGAGAGGACCCGGTCGTGATGTGTCGGCTCCGTCCTCTGAGTTAATCACTGCAAAGGTTAAGGTCAGTCTGCTGGCAGAGGCCCCGGCTGGGCGGGCGAGCCAGAGAATGACT
Source organism: Platichthys flesus (assembly GCF_949316205.1). Lineage (NCBI taxonomy): Eukaryota > Metazoa > Chordata > Actinopteri > Pleuronectiformes > Pleuronectidae > Platichthys > Platichthys flesus. The sequence goes on along the minus strand of NC_084952.1, from coordinate 2,163,088 downwards.
GAGAGAGAAGAAGTGAGAGAGCGAGCGAGCAAAACACCGGGCGAGCATGACGCGCCACGCTGGGAATTAATACCTGTGTCACTCAGATTCAGTTCACACTGTATTTCTCCTGCAGCCTTTCACCAGACTGGCCAACCAGGTAATGAAACGCCCCCCCCCCCCCCCCCCCCCCCCCCCCCCCGCTGCCTTGAATTAAACACTCCCATAAATCACAGCGCCCTTGATTCCGTAATGTCCTCGGCAAAGATTCATTTATTTAAGGATCAGAAACGTAAATTAATTTGTTTCCGGATGCCGTCACTAAATATAACACGGGGAGATGGTGGGGGGGATTTTAAAAATGGACATCAACAACAACAACAACACAACATTAAAAAAAAAGAAGCTGCCCTCTCCTTGACATACGTCTACGGATTTGAATATCTGCCGCCTCTCTTCCCTCAGAGTCGTTCACATGAGTTAAAACATAATCTGCTGCGATCAAAGGGCGATCGAGAGAAAGCTTGTGACACCGCAATCTGTAAAATGCAACTTTACTGTGATTTATTGGCTGTTTGTGGAAATCTTGAATCGTGTAAACGTTACTCTGGTGCAGACATCACATATTTTATTGGGCTCTTTCACAGTAAAATGTTTCATGGAGCCTGTTGAGAGGATCTCTGTTGGCTCAGTGGCTCAGTGGCACTGGGGCTGGACAGCTGAGGGTTTGGCTTCCTGACAGTCGGCTGCTCTGCTCTTGGTATTTCCTCTACGGATCTTATCTTATCTTATCTTATCTCATCATTTAATGCTTCAACGTTCCTGAATCTGTTCCTTGACACTAACTAGCAATTTATCACTTTTTACTGAAACCTGTTCACAGCAGTGGCTCCTTTGGGACTTTGGGGCTCTGCTGCTCCTCTTTTCAGCCTCTGTCTGAAACACTTTGGTTCCTGTCTCTTTAAGGCTGATGAATCCAGTCTGTTGTGATTGGCCAGCTGGTCCGCTCTGTTGTGATTGGTCAACAGGCTCCAGGTCGTGTCAGAGATGTCGGCCTCCGCTCTCACTTCACCTGGGTTTGTTTTTCAAATCACGATGTCCCACGTGCAGTGTTTTTCTGTTGGAGGAGAAGCTCCCTTCATGTCGGACATTCAGCTTTTTAATATCAGAACTTTTATATTCACAAATGACCTGAAGAAGCATCACATGTCTCCTTTTAACAGTAACTATTGTTCTTGTTGAAGAAGACTTTGCGATGAAGAGTCGATCTCTGCATTGTGAACGAGGTGTCGGGCTGCGTGACCTCCTCATCGTCTCTGTGACCGACCGGCTAGCTGCCTGTCCACAGTAGATTCCTGTGTACCGATGGAGCCCCCTGCTCTGGATATTTATATCTGGAACATCCTTCTTACATGACTGGATTCCTCTCGGCCTCTGACTGAGATCCTGAGATGAGTCAACACAAAGTACGTAGAAACATCCTCTTTGTTGTTTAACCCAAATACTGGCTGCGTGCACATCTGGCAGCCGGGCCTGAGGGTCCTCATTCCGTGTGTCTGATGGGTTCCACCGCTCAGAAGGACATGAAACCTGCTGTGGATGTAGCTGCAGGACGTCTGGGTCCTGAAGGCACCGCCCCCCACGTCCCTATCTGCAGCACCTCCATCTCCAGGCGACAGGGGTGCGTTTGTGTTTTGGCAGGACTGTTTTTTTGTCGTTGATATCGTGTCACCTCACTCTCTCCCCTGTCGCAGCCGCAGATATTTTTCTCCCGGAGCATTGTGTGCGTATCGATCTGTTGTGGCAGGAGGTTTGGACGGGAGTCAGACAGCTCGGACAAAATAAAGTTCCAACGCAGCCTTCAACCAACTGCAGCACATAAACAAGTGAGGCAGCGTTATGAGTATGCAGCTGTTTTCAAATGATGTTGTTCTTTTGAGATGTCACCATATTCATTTACTGCCCTGGTATAAGTTCTTCTCATGTAAAGTTAGACAAGCAGAATTTCCAGTTTTTCGGGGGGGGGGGGGGGTTTTCCCCTGTTTGTGTGTTTTTTGTTGTCTTAAAGATTTAGATTCTTTGTCCAGTGAAGCTTTCACGACACAATAACAGGATTCACTGCAGAAATCACTGCTTGCATCAAAAAAGAAAAACAGAAATGGACAAACAAATTCATCCTGTCGAGCAAAATCAAAACTTTCACTTCCTGTGAAGGTGCGAGCGCTGGAAACTCCAATTACCCCTGAAGTCGTCTGAGGTCGGCCTGACCCCTGCACGTGGGCGGAGTTCAGAAGCTCATTTACAACTCAGTTATTTTCTGATCAGACAATATCTGCGCCCGGGTGTGAGGTGAGGACGTCACCTGGATTATCGCTGGAATGTCCCCTTAGATGAAATACTGTCTTTATTTGTGAGCCCCCTCCTGACCTCGGATGGCGGCCTTGTCTTTGGTTTGGGGGGCCGCACCCCATGGGGACTGAACATTATTGAAATGTCCTCTTGGACAGGGTGGACGCTGCTAAGACACCCATCATCTGAGTGTTTCTGTGTTCGTTGTGATGTAGTGAGGCAGTGACGCCGCCCGGGTTCCTGCAGCTCAAAGCCTGTTTGTCTTCTTGACTTTTCTTTTGGGCTCAGACGTTTGTTTTTCCGCGAGCCCCCGTGGCACTTCCCCGTCTCTCCGGCACATTTTGTGTTTTGCTCCTTTTAGCTTTTGATTGTTTGTGCACAGAAGTAACCAAATCTGAAAAGTGCACAAGGTCGAATGCGGTCGGGAGACGCTTCCCTGTGGAGTTAGGAGTTTCTACACAACATCAAAATCGTGCCTTTCTGGCTCCAGCTCAGCTGCAAATCCTCAACACACCTCAGGAATATGAATGCACAGATTTGCATTCTGACCTTTGACCCACTGAACGTTATTTCCCTGTATCTGTGGTCGTCTCTGAGATCAGACGCTTGGCTGAAGGCCGACGATGTAAATATCATATGTGGTAACACAAGAAGAGGACATCACTCGAATGCCAGTTGAGAACAGCGTGTGTGCATTCTAGTAACGTTGACCTCGTCTTTCACCTTTGACCCGACTGACCAGAACACATGCAAACATGGCAAGCGGGTTATTTTTACATTTGTATGACATGTTTCAGTTTTAGCCTCAGACCGGTGAAGGTGGCGAAGTTTCAGAGAAATTGGAAATGTTCAAAATGAGAGAGGAGGGGAATGACATGATCTGAACCCCTGGATTTAGAGAGGACCCCCGGCATCACACGTTCAGTTTGTCAATGTGAAGACGGTAGGAGGTGGATTGTGTTGAAACAAAACAAGTTTGTCGAACCAGCTTTCTTTAAAAACCTGTTTCGCAGATCTCAGTAATTAAACTTTACCTTGAGGTGAACTGAGCGGTGTTGTTTTGACAGAAAGACACAAAGATCAGAACCATGGAAATCAGACGTTAAAGGTTCAAATAAGAGGAGGTGAGGACTGGGCAAATGTGTGCGTGTCTGTGTGTGTGTGTGTGTCCTAATGCCTGATTTCACCTTCTGGCTGCAGCTGCTTGTGGGAATAGCTGCAGTTGTGTGGAAACTTGTGATGAAATAACAAACAGAATCTTACATTACAACAAAGTCCAGTTTCCACCATGTGAGGATTATGTTGAACGATCTAACACAATGCTTTCTGTTCAGTTTAAAAGAATCATTTAATAACTTAGACGTAAACCAAGTGTTATAATGCGGGATCTCATTCAGTCTCCTTGTTGTGCAAACTGAATGACTCACTCCCATAAAACTGATCAGACACAGCTACTGGTTTAGATTTGAACCGCTGAAACTCTTAAAATGTTTGCTTCGCACAAACACGCCAGACAGGCAGCAGCAGCACACAGCTCCGGTCTGAGTTCAGACATGTGCAGGAGTCAATACAGGTGAGAACTAACAACCTCCCCATGATGATACAACAGCAGAGGAACGAGGAAGAAGTGCAGCTCTGGTCACACGGGGTGAGATTCAAACACTTTGTTTTGCAACGTCCAGCATGTTCCAGGAGCGAGTCCTTTTGAAATGAAAAGTAGTTCATGACATCTTAAACTTCCACTGGCATGTTCAAATCACTTAATGTCATTCTTTTATTTTCTATCATTCATTCAAACCACAGATTCCTTCATTCACATTGATTTGAATCTGTTTGATTTGTTTCAGAGTGGTTGAGTGCTTCATTCGTCCCGGATGTGCCATGGGAGAAGCTGTGTTTTAATGGAACCTTTCCTGGTTATATGATGTATAAATAAAGGCAAGTTGAAATTCAGAGATATGCATCAGAGAACTTACTTTCCATGTTGCACACATGTGTCTAACAGGAGTCACAGGGCTGATATAAACCCACTTCCTCTGTGTTTGTGCTGTGAGATGTTGTCGAGCTACCTGACAAACGTTGTGTGTTCTGATAGATAAACTGGTGAAGTTCACCTCTGCTGAGCCAACATTCAGGAATTCAGGGTGTGTGAGCCAGCTCCACTGATGAAGGTGCAGTGAAATACAAGTGGTGGTGAAGTGTGGATTATTATTTTTTTAATTTTTTTAATGGGTAATGATTATTGATTACTGTTCCTAAACTAGAATGTCGCTCAGTTCATTCGGCAGCCAAGGTCCATGAACAGCTCCGTCAAACCACAGTGAGGACTGCTAGAGGCAGAGGTTTATTTGGATCTGCACCAATTTTCATAAATATAAGTGAAATGTCGCAGAACTGAGTTATTCTTTGAGAAAACTGTGAATATGTCCAAAAAACTCAAGAATTTTCTAGTTTTTTCTTTTAAGCCTGGTTCCGTCCCTTCGTCTGGAGACATGTCAAAATGTAATTGGATCTTTTTTGGCCTGTGTCCCGTCCTTCCTCCAAGTTTCATGAAATCAGTTTCGGAGTTTTTGCGTAATCCTGCTGACAAACAAACAACAGGTTTAAGGACATAACCTCATCGGTGGATGTAAAACTTGGCCGACAACGAGGTTCTTTGAGAGAAGCATCCACCCCCCCCCCCCCCCCCCCCTTTGTTGATGCACTTATAAATACATTCTGGGCATTTTGTGTTTATCGATGGGTAAGCAGGAGAACCAGAGGAAGACACACAACAGAGGCCTGGAGCTGCTTCACCAGGCTCGGAGACGCCTGCTCAGCCGGGTGAGCCACGAGGAGCCACACCGCTGCAGCTGGTATTCAATCCTCCTGCAGCGTGGACCAAACTTTACACCCTCGTTAAAAACAAGAAAACTTTCTGTTCTCATCGCTCCGTCTCATGTCCACGTTTTACAGCCTCGACTTGCATCACCGGTGTTTCGTCAGACGAGTCACACACAAAGGCAGGTTCTGCAGTTCCCCGGCAACAGAAGCTCGGACACTTATAACCGTGGGTCTGAAACCAGAGGCAGCGTGGTGCGTCCGGAACAATCAGAGCCTCTGTCGCACAACGCGGCTTCCTGCTTCACACACAGATGTCGTGTTAGAGTTAGGGTTCAGTTTCTCGCCCCAGAGACACTTTGGAATCCAGACTAGAGGAGCCGGGATCAAACCAGCCCTCTGTTGCCAGTGGACGACCCTCTCTGCCCCCTGAGCCGCAGCCTGAACAGCTGATCCCAGGGGCCAAATATGGAGTTTTATCACAGTGAGGAAATATATTGATGTCAAAAATCATTTGAGAATCTTGCTTTAAAGTTTAGTCTATCGACTGAAATTAAAATGATATAAAAGCAACTGAATAAATTAATAAAATAATTTAAAATCCATATAAATGCATCATGGATACAATCAATATTTCACAGATTACCTGTTAATACGTCTGCCTGTAATTTGATGTGATAGTTATAACTTATAAAAATGACTGTATTCAATAAACTGACCTCCAGTTGATTGAGTGGCAGTTTAAATGAATACTCCTTTTTATTGCGATGGGGGGGGGGGGGGCCTGGAGTCGGTGCATTGGCCCCTGGAGGTCTCTTAAGCGCGTGTGTATGTGTGTGTGTGTGTGTGTGTGTGTGTGTGTGTGTGTAAACAGATGCGCCCCCTAGAGGCGGCTCTTGCCCACTGCTCCTCCTCCTCCTATACTCCGCTCTCTGACTCCGCGGCTCCTCATTCACTAGAAGATGGCGGACTGCGCTCCACTATTAGATGAGGAACTCTCGTCCTTTGTCTTCAATTACCTGACAGACAACTCCGGCAGCCAGGTAAGAGCCCGGCCTCTAAGGACGCACGGGACTTCGGGCTTTGCAGGCCGGGGTGCGTCTTCGCGCGTCGCCGGCCGTGGCGCACGCTACGCCCGGTTGATGCGAGGCTCTCTGCCGGCTTGCAGGCAGCATCTCCCCGGCTGACTGCCACCCGGTGCACCGCTGTGTGTGTATGTGTGCGTGTGTGTGTGTGTGTGTGTGTGTCTTGACGTGTGGCTTTCACGTGTTTCGTGGAGGAACTGTCATCCGCGCGGGGTTGATGAGGAACCGCCGGATTGAACGAGCGGTGGAGCCGGTGCTGGACGCGCGGAGCAGCCGGTGCGCCGCCGCCGCCGCTCGGGGGCGGAGGATTTGGTATTCACAGCGGCGCTCTGGAAACTTTTGACGCATTCTTGAGGGGAAGTTTTTCGAGTCGGTGCCGGAGACGTGGACACGTGGTGCGCCCCGGAACGCGTGGACTCATCCCGGGGACTGTTTGTTGACGTCCACGCGTTCAGATCCTTCCCCGTGGCGGCTGTCGCGCAGCTTTTTGAGGGAGAATCGAGCAGAGAAAATAAAAACCTGTGCGTATTAGTGTTTTGGACGCGCGACGCCGCGCGGGGGGATCCTCACGTTGGGTCGGTTGTTTCTCGCACAGTCGAATCAGTATGTTCAATAAAGAGGAAACTGACACATCCGTGTCTGTGATGTTATTACGTGATCGTTACAAAATGCTCCCCGGTTCAAACCCGGGGGGTCCGTGGCGCCCCTCGCCCGGTGTAAAGTTGAGGTGCACGTCACTGGCTCTTGAAAGGTTTTTCCAGATTCTTCCAGATCACCGGTTCACGCTTGTGCGCGGCGGAACCACGCTGTTAGAAAGTTGAGTGATTTTTTTTGCGTTTTCGTAACCGTTTGCGTAATCACTGGGACGCGGTTACGACACCGTCCTCTGGTTCTCACGGTCGTTGGCTCCGGGCGACGGGAGAAACTGCGGATCGTCGCGTGACGTTCGAGTGGAGTGAGGATGAGGAGGATGATGATGATGAAGAAGAATGATGTGTTGCTATGTGGGATGAGTGGAGACGTCATAATGCATTGAATTTCAAGGAAAAACGCCAAGACGCCAGACTGCGTTGAGAATTCTTCAGAATTAAGGGATTCCTTGCTCTCTTGCAAACGTGAACATCCTCAAGCACGTCATTTTATGTTATTATGAAAGGTCGTGACGTTGAATAGACTTCGGCTTACAGTCAACACACCAAGCAGCAGCATTTAAAAAGAAATGTGAACTTGTATAACTGGTATTCCTGTTAATCCCTAAATAATCTCCTGCTGAAGTCCCCCTTGGCGGGCGGCAGCGAGTACCGTCTAACAACGAGAGAAGTTGATATTTAATCTTAATTAACGGCCGTTTTGAATAAAATAAGTTTCCCGAATCTACTATATGAAGGTTTAGATGAACACTGACGTACAGTTTAGTAACATGACACGTGCATTTTCTCACAAGTAGAAGATTATAATAAATGAGTAGTTTGCCTAAGGGGATTCAGGGAAAGAATTGAATTGTCAGAACGTTATCAGGTCTCATCTCCATCTTCCTGCTGCTGTGGAGTCTCGCTGGCACAACACGCACGGGTCATTAGCGTGCACGAAAAAACCCATAACACGGTCTGTCATTGGAATACAGGACCCCTGTGTTTACTGCATAAGATTGCGTCACTGTGATATTGTGTGTTATTGCTCTGATTGCACGGTCATTGGATTGGGTCATGCGTGTGCGTGTGATTGGCAGTCTAAGCAGGTTAATTCAGTGTGTGGTGGGATCCAGGGAGAATGTGGGCTATTTATAACATGCAGCAGTGACACACATGCACATGCACATGCACACACACACACTACACACACACAGATGTGAGCTGCATGAGGAGAAGAGGAAGAGGAGAGGAAACAGCCCTCATCTTTGAGGAAGACACAGAAATTACAGTCGTATCCTGTCGTGTAATAAACCTGTAGACGTCCTATGACATCAGAGCCATTATATATCAACTCGCTGTCTATCTATTTTTGATTAGCGTGTCCCCTGGTATCTAATATTCCATGTATGTGATAAGCCTGTGTTATTTGAACACACACTGGTATGTTCACATAATATATTCAGCGATGACCCTATTACTCCTGAAAGACATTATGTTGCTGTACCAGTAAATTATACAAAATAGCTAAATTAATATTTATATAAATACAGTATATGTGCATGTGTGTTATTCCAAGGGGGTCCGAGTATTTATCTATAGTTACACATTATTTAAAACCTCCATTCACTTTTCAAAACTCCAGAGCCTCAGTGAATTCAAGTGCGTTGCCCAAAGTTTCCGATGATACACAATATGTCAAACTGGATTTTGGAGAAATGTGCATAAAATCATGTAATAGACAAACACGCTGGGTTTCTTATTCATTCGTTTGCCGCGTGTTTGCAGTTAAATGTTCCTCGTGGGGCCGGATCGCTGCAAAGTCCTTGAGTGGCACAGAAAGATAAAGTGCGACCTGAGAACGAGGAACAGGGAGAAAATCAAAGTGCTCACTGTATCACTCCTCCAGTTCTTTCTTCATGTGGAAGACGATAAGGTTATCTATTCTACAAATGCAGCGTTAATATGTTAATATTTACTCAGGGCTATTAGAGCTGTCCCCCCCCCCTCTCCCTCTCTCTCTCTCTCCCAACCTCACATCTATTGGTGTGCATGTGTGTGTGTGTTGCTCGCCCCTGCCGGCTGGTTATTGTAATACTACTCTATCCTCGTGACTGGAGTTACAGAACAGAGCTGCTGCAGTCATGTGAGTTGTAGTGGAGGGAGGGAGGGAGGGAGGGAGGGAGGCGTTTCTCTCTGACGTAGTGGTCTGACGGGCAGCTCCCCCCTCCACGCCTCCTCCTAGCATGTGACTCCCTCCTCCCCTCTCCCTCTCTCGCTCTCTATGTAACACAGTCCAGCTCTCTCGCTCGCTCTTACATATACAGTACACATGCCTACTGTAAATCCTCTCCTCTCATCCTGCCGTCTTCTCCCTCGTCCTCCTCAAGTCTTCCTCTACCTAAGAGGCGCTTTATGATATATTTAGATTCTATCACACACGGAATGAATGACCATTTTTGAATCTGCTGCAAGAAAGAGAAGAAGCCCGATGTGCAGAAGTTCAGCAGTGGTTTCATTGGATGCGGTTGCTCAGATAATTTCTTCTACTCGTCTTCTTTTCGGCTGAGTTAGTGTAAAATCTAGGTCAACAAAAAAAGGTCATTGTGGTTCACAGGATAGAAAGACAAATATCCCTGTTGTACGTTGTAGCCAAGGTGTAACGCACAATAAGTACACAAATGTTCATGGCTGTTTAAGCACCATAGCCTGGAGGTTGCACATTCTCATTGAAGCCACATGTTGGTGGATGTTTGTGGGTTTTGTGGATCAGGAGCTTTCATGAGCCTGAACAAGTTTTATCTAGAGTAGGTTCTCCCCTGGCCTCATTCATCATAGAGTTTGATGCTTAAGCTGAAATCACTCTCTACTTCTTTTATCTGGACTCTTTACCAATCCAATTAAATGCTCTTAAAAATGAACCACTAATCAATTTTGAATCAGTTTCCCTTTGGAGGCATGGATTTGCCATTTCACTCTGTCTGCAGCTTTCTGGCTTGACCCGTCACGAGGCTGATCTCAGTGCAGTTTGTGTCTCAGCTGTACTTCAGTGCTAATCATTGACCGGGTGTCGAGGGGCCGGTCTTGGTCCGTTCAGGGGATTGACTCTGGGAAGATCAGGCTGACTTAACGTCAGTCGCCACATCCTGCTGGAACAGGGCACAGCCACCCACAGCCAGCTTGCTGGTCAAATATTAGCCGTGGCTGATCCAGCCTGTTCTGATCTGCCGTTCACACAGTCACATGCCAGTGAGGACATCTTTAATCTCCTGTTTCTCACTTGAAATTGATATGTTTGCCTTTATGATCAGAGTGCAGTGTGATGACAGATATGATACAGCCACTTGTCATCTTTAAGATCCCATGTGACAGTTCTGTTCTACTCAGGCCTGGAGGTCAAAGGTGTCAGGCATAAATAGCTGCACCGGTTTCCTCAGAGATCATAAAGTTTTACTGCAAAGGCTAAATTACCTCACTGTACTACCCAGTACAGACTGAGCCCAGAAGTACTGGGATTAAAAGTTTGTTCTGTCTCATGTGAAGCTGATAAAAGTTGACGGCCGACTGCAGCTTCTGCCCCCCCCGTTATATTACCTCTTAATTTGAAAAGTGTGATGAAAAACGAGGGGAGCAGTCGCAGCCGGAGACGAGAAGGAGACGTGTTGAGGTCAAAACAAGTGGACAACTTTAGAAACACTTTCTAAGATCGTCTGGAGCCCAGACAGCAGCAGATGACTCACAGCTTCCATGTGTTCGTCCTCTGTGCTTCACGTTAAACTCCATGTTATCGTCAAGTAGCCTAATGAAGATTAAACTCATCTCTTAAGTGTTTCAAACATTAACGACGCCTACACGTATATACACCGAGAGGAAAACTTAATAAAGCTTAAAGCCATTAATGTGCTGCTGCGTGGCTCCACAGAGCCTCACACCGTCCGTCAGCACTTTATCCTATGACCACCACACCTCGGGTGTGTATGTGCACTCACTCCCACGCAGCAGGCGGCTCTCAACCCCCTGACTCAGTCATATATCATAGAAACAATAACTGAAACCATACAGGAAATATTTGGGACCTGGTTCCATCAATAACTGAGGGAACCATCAGCTCTGGATCTGACATGTGCCTGTCAACAAAAAATGCTTTCTGGTTGACGTGCCCACAGGTAGAGGCACAAACTAAGTGATGCACGGTGGATTAGTTGTTTCCGTGATGTGAGCGAGGTGCGAGTGCTCCTGCAGAAACCTGCCCGACCCCATGGGGACACAGGAGTGGGCGGGAAGACAAATATGAATGCAATTATCAAGCGGCGATGGATTTTTAGGTTTGAATGAAACGCCAACACACACAAACTGATGTAGATCAGAGAGTGACAGACGAGTGAAAGATCCAGACAGACAGAGAGACAGACGGGTGTATAAATAACAAGGCTCTGAAGTTCCTCTCAGGACTGATGGATACAGGTGTCCTTGGCACTCACTGGGATTTACACTGTGCCAGGGACAGACACACAAAAAGCTTCCTTTGCCAACACGCTACCCGTCACCTTCTCGTCTCACAGATCTCCGTCTGCGTTAATCATGACAATCACGTTCACGTTCATTGTGTTGAGCTCTGGATGTCTCAGGTTTTTGCTGTTTCATTCCCAATCCGCTGCCTTTGTCCCTCTTCCTCTCTCCCTCTGTCTTTTCTGTGTGTGTGAGTCGTGATGTGCGGTGCTGCAGTGTTCAGCCCCACAGTGACTCACCTGTCCCTTCTGTCACTGGGCTAGTCACACACACACACACACACACACTGTCACACACACTATAAAGTGTGCACAAGGGTACACTTGAACAATACAGGTTGCATATCACTTGCACCTACAACGAGCAGGTCAAAGGTCAGGGGTTGAAGGTGTCTTGTCAACAGATAAAACCAAATGTTCCCCTACCTAGAATCTGAGAGGAAGAAGGACTGTTCCTAAGATGCACTCAGACTCTCTGAGTTACAGTTTGTGTTTGTTTGCATTTCCGTTTGTGCGACGAAACATTTGTGAGAATGTGAAGCTGAAGAAACTAATACGTCCTCCCTCTGCTCTGGTTTCCTAACCCAGCGCCTGCTCGGCCTCCTGCGGCTCCAAGGTGCTTAGGGTGCTTAGTGTGTGTGGGTGTGTGTGAGTTCAGTTTACTATACGTGTGATTATGTGTGGCTGATCCTCATCGTGTGTGCGTCAGAGTGGGCGCTGGGAATATGGCTGCTTCCTCAGAAATCCCTCTGTGGTTCATCAGGCATCCGGCTTAGACGCTGACCCCCCCACGGGGCCTGCAAGTGTGTGTGTGTGTGTGTGTGCGCCTCTTAAACTGGGCTCATAAACTGCATGTGTTGTCTATGCGTGTGTGTGAGTGTTGCATGTCAGAGTGTGCTGTTGCGAGCTAACATGCTAGCAGAAGCAGGTGAGGAGGGGGGGGTCCCTCAATAATTAATTGCTTGGTGATTCGTCAGCTGCTCTCTCGGCACTACAGGCTACAGCTGACACTCGTGCGCACACACACACACACACACACACACACACACACACATTAAAGCTACAGGATTCTGGATTAAACAAGGATCATGGTTCCAGTATTTGGATCAGAGATTAATGATGATGATCTCCTCTTATTGTTTGAGGAAACCACTTTCTGTAAACATGAAATATGGCCTGTCTGATTTAAATATTAGAGCAAACAGTCAGAATCTCTGTTTGTGGTTTCATAGTTTTATTGTTCCTCTGATAGTGATTGTGTTAAACAGTTGTGTTGATGCGCGTCAGGAGCAATTAGAGGCTGTTGCATTAACCAGTGCGTCTCCCTGCTAATGCAAATATGGCAGAATTGATTTCATCGAGATTGTGAAATCCAAATTGCTAATTTAACAAGATTAATTACACATGAGGGTGTGGAGTGCAGATATCATCTGGACTCATTCAGTGCCAGCTACCAGTGTTATCATCATCCATTGATTTCCCTCCTGATTGTCTGTCACCAACGTTTTCTCTGTTGAATCTCATCTCCATCCTCAGTCGCTGCTGCAGGACACATTAAAGCAGTCGTAACCTTTAGCCTGTTCTGCAGCACAGGGATGAACGGGGCTTACTGACCGGGGAAGGTTTGCTGCCAACCACAGCTTCACAATACTCCTTCATTAGCCTGGTTTCCACCAGCGAGGCCATATCAGGCTCCTTCCTTGTTTCTGCCTCCTTTTGGCCTAATTTGGAACGACTGAGATTATGAGGTGTTAAACATTCGGCTGCTTCACCGTCACACAATGTGAGAAGGATCATTTGTGAATGACGTGATTTAAAACCTGAGATGAAACAGCTTATGATGACCTACTTACTGAGGAAACAGTGCAGGGCCTGTTCAGGTGGGGGGTTCGATGCTTGACCAGCTTGTGTGGTCAGTCGGCTCCACTGGGATCCAGTAGAGATTTTCAGAGACCAATATCTGAAATTCCCTGACAGGTCGACAAGTACGCAAATCTATGAATCGCCTGATGAGTTTGAACTTCCTAAACATCCTGGCATGTCAGTGCTGTTAACTGTTAGGCGTCTGCCCTGCCCTCACAGTGTAACCCAACCTTTATCCTCACGTTAAACAATGAAGAAGTGATTTTGAAAGCTTCCTTGAGAATCAATCATCTGCAGTTCCAACAACTGAGGTCCGAAGAGGTTGAGATCCACGAGATCCGGTGGACGAGTGGTTGTCGAGAAAATTTGACCTCTGACCGAAGCGCCTCCATTTACAGTAGAGGTTATTCCTCTCTAATCTGATTTACACTCTCCAGAGTGACGATGTGGAATAAGTGCCCCCGGTGCAAGGGAACAGGAAAGGTCAGAGGTCAGAGTGTCAGCAGAGGAAACTCTCCTCAGATCGGGACGAGGACAGGACAGGTCTTTATCGACTCAGTGCAGCGGCAGCACCTCTACTTCCAGTTTGCGTTCCACCTTGCCTGCTCACTGCAGGACTCTCCTAACACATCATCCCCTGAGGTGGAGCAGCCGAGCAGCACTCAACCGTGTAGAGTGTCCAACACGCACAATGGCTTCATTGCGTGTGCGGCGGTGGGAGGCTGAGGGAGCAGATATGGTGGGAGAAAGAAGAGGAAGAGCAGCTGAACGAGTCTTATCAGATATTCATCCTCTGCCTTGTGCCGACAGAATTTTATGAAAATGTATTTGGTTGGTCGCCCGTGTTCCAGGTCGTCGCTGTTCTCGCCGTGTGACTCAAACCGGAGTGTGATGTGAAGATGTAAATTTCTCCTCCACCTCTCTCTCTCTCTCTCTCTCTCTCTCTCTCTCTCTCTCTCTCTCTCTCTCTCACCAGGCTACAGTTTTAATACAGATTATCTGCTTAACAGTCGGTGCTGTGACTCTCTGTTATCGTCTCTCATCACGTCTTCCTATCCCTCCTCGTTTGTGGTTCATATCTTTTACGACACATTCACATGCTCAGCAGTTGGGACTTAACAATTTCCTTTATTTATTGTAAAATCATCATTTACACCATATTGAACATGTTGCCGCTCAGCGATGAAGAGTATGATCCGTGTCCTGGTCGACGTGTCTGTGAGATAAAGTGAACTGGTTCCTGTGGGACTCAGATCGAGGAGGTTTGATTCAGTTTGGGTTTCATTAGACCGGTCAGTGGGTTTGCTTTAGAGCTGACTACTCGATTTATCAATTAGTCCGATGTTAATTGGCATAAACTTTGTCTTATCAAGGAAATAGACAAACACATTCTATTGGAGCCTCACTAGACGCAGGACATCAGCAGATGTTGTTACTTTAGTAGACTCATTATCATTATTATTATGATCTCTGTGCTTGTTTGTCTGTTAGTTAGAAGAATAACTACTGGATTACCAACAACCAATTTAATTTTTGTTGCGGTTTCTTTTCCATTTCATTAATTTCTCAGAAAGTAATTCATGGATCTGGATAATAAAGGAATCAGACATGTTTGGGGAACTGTTTTTTTACGAGTGTGTGTGTAATTCGGTCCAGATCCGGTGAAGGTCTGGCGTTTGGCAGATTGCATGTCTTCAGATGCACATTTGATTAACTGACAAAGTAATTATCATATTGCAAATGACCGCTGTCTGCAAGGCTAATTAGATTTCTGCAGAACTGTTTGTCAAGCATTTGCATTTAGTGAATATAAAACAATGCTGGCCCTGCATGTCTGCGTATTCTCCTATCGTCCCAAACGTGAACACGTAATTCAAAAATCAACATATTGACTGTGTGCGTTGTGTGTATGTCTGTGTGTTTGTGTTATCTTTAGTTTTTGCATCAGAGAGTCAACACATTGGCCTTGTGTTGTGTTAGGCTTTCCCTTCATCTAAACACGGACAGTGCACACATACCTGCAGAGGCACTTGGCATACTGGGCTTGTATATAATATATTATGCATGTTAGCTATAGAGAAGTGATGCAGGCCTACATCCCTCATCTGAATTCGTCCTCACGTCTCAGGCCTTATATCCGACTTGTATCCAAACATGTGCAGATGTGTGTGTGTGTGTGTGTGTGTGTGTGTGCATGCATGTGCCATGTGTCCTTAGCTAACCTTTCCCTGTAATTTGTATTCATCACAGGGGCTTTGTTGCTATATTGATAGTGTCAACATGAGCG